>NW_027055683.1:0-7000 GCF_011386835.1 Chrysemys picta bellii | reverse complement strand
GACAATATGAACAGAATATCGGATACCGAGGCCAAAATTAGAAAATTGTTAATTCAAATACAGAGCAAGGGGGAATTGGCCTGTCAGCAATTTCTGGACTGTTTAGAAACCATGTTTCCAGGCACAAATCAGGATTTACAACATTCTCAATGGGGTAAGTTGTTGGAGGTTTTTTTTTGTTTTTCTTTAATATTTGTGGTTTTTGTGTGTGTGTCTCTGTGTGTGTGTGTGTGTCTTTCAAGAGAAAAAAAATGTAATAATTGCAACACTGATCAAGGACTCATTTCCAAATAGATACAGTACATGTTTAATGGGAAAATCTATGTTATTGCAAAGTTATGGGTGAGAATTCAGTGCATGAAAATGATAAAATTCAAACATATAATTCCCAGACAGTTATTCTTGGCCTTCTTTACTTGTATGTGAAATGACATTTTATAGAACCTTTATGATAGACATTTAGCAACAGAACAGAAGGAGACACAAAAAGATCTTCAGGTGGCTAAAATTGGTGTAACCCCATTGACTTCCGTGGGCTTTGGATGAGGCCCTTTACATATAAGGGATCTCCCTCAAACCTGTGAAATCATTCAAAATAGAGGAAACTTTTGAAATATGACACTGTATCTAAGTACAGGATCTGTGTATCCATTAAATAACGTATTGGTTTAACAATATCTACACTCACAGGAGGTCACCTGAGAACCCAACAGTTGTGGCCATGGACAGAAGGCAATCTTCCCTTGCTTACATCCAGTGCCCTCTGTATGCCATTCTACAGCCACAGAATTCCCCCTTTGCTGCAGAATTATGATCCAGAATCTGAACTTTTTCATTTAAAAAAAAAAACATTTAAAACTTTTGTGCTTGCGGAGATAACCTTGAAAACGTGAAGTGCGAGCGAGTGTAACTGCTGTGGTGACATCTGCCTGAAACAACAGCTCTGAGAAGTGTGAACTTGCCCCTTGAATCTCAGTTGAGCCCCTCAGACATCCTGATTCCAGAGCCATGGAATCTGGCATTTTTCCAAGGTGCCCCAGAATTTAGTATTTTTTGCCATGGGGCTGGACCAGCAAAATGCCCTAAAAGTGGAAGAGAGCTAGAGATAGACCCGAAAATGAAGCCAGTTGAAGACCAATGGTCTGTCAAGGTTTGGCCACAGTTTCTGTGACAGAGGCACCAACAAAGGCACAATGCTCCAAAGAACCTCTTTGGATTCTAACTAGAGTTTTTTAATGGTGACAGGGCCACCAAGGTTATGTAACATGGTACAGCAATGGAAGCACACCAAGGCAATGTAATCTGAGGTGACAATGGAAGTGAAAGACATAATTTATCAATGTTTCATATCTTACTGGGAACTGATTGGAGAAAAGTGATAGAATGCAGCGGGGAGCCAGAACCATAAACAAGTGCACAGCTCTCTGATCGGAAAGGAATGGGACTAAGAATTAACCCCGATCTCTCTTACAAGAGTTCAGAAGTCAGAATGCTACTGAGTCCATTGCATTCTTTATCCAAAGTGTCACGGTGCTGCGTTGTACCACTGTGTTAGATAAATAGGTCTTAACTCCTCACTTAACATTATGTTATGTTATCTCTATGTTATGTCCCCCTTTCGTCCCCTGCCTCCTGAATGCTGCAAACCAACTGATTGCCGGGGGCAGGAGGCGGGTGGAGCAGGGGGAAGCCGCTGATCTATGGGGTCCGCCAGTGGGCAGGTGGGGGGGGGCGTAGGGGAGCTGATAGGGGGGGCTGCCAGCCATGGACAAAGCAGGCGGACAAACAACATTATTGCAGAACTTTAAACGAGCATGTTCTGCAAAGGAGCAGGGATGTAACATCGAAACAACGTTAAGCAAGAGGACGTTAAGTGGGGAGTTACTGTAATGAAATACAGAGGCAGTTGCAACGTACTAAATAAAACAAACACACAAAAACAGGAAGGGATTGAAGTGAATTACTCATTAAATAACTCATTTCTCCTCTTGTTTTCTTGCTGGAAGGATTAAATCAGGAATCTCAGACTCTGCAAGCCCCAGAGCAGGGGGAGAAAGGTGGTTTTAATCCACAGCTGGAATTAGACAGTCAACAAGCCAGAGAGCCGGAGGAGACACACCTTTTGAAAGGTAATTTCCTCTTATCACCCTTCCTTCTGTAGTGGGAGTGAACACCTTTAGAAGAGCTTGGCACTGCCAGGTGTGAATGGTGCTTGTGAGAGTGAAGAATTTTCATGGTATTCTGCAGATAAAATTGCTGAGATTCAAACCGAGACACCATGGAAAATGGTAGGTGACTTGGAGGCACAAATACAGGGGCTTCTCTGTATAAGCTTCGGCCAGTATTGCTCAGTGGGGTGCTTAGAGCCACAGCCTGTTAGTTGATCCTTGTTCTTCCTGGCCAGTAGGAAGCCACTGAGTGCAGGGGCAGCTGCTGCCCAAAATAACTGGTGGAGTTCTGGCCACTAGACATCTCCTCCTGCCTCCACCTACCCCACACCTACTCTCCCCTCCCACCTTCCCCTCCCCACAATCGGGGCAACCAGATTTTTCAAGTGTAAATATAGGACATCTGTACAGGGAGGAAGGGAGACAGTTGTTGGGAAGAAAAGAAATTCCCTGCTGCTAGAACCCTTCCCTGTATAGAAAAAGTGGCAGCAAGGAAAGGCTCTGGCAGCCCTCCATGCCAGAGACTTCCCTAGGTACTGTGAAAGGCTCTGGCATGGGGAGCAGCTGAAGCCTTTCCCTGCTGCTGCCCCTTGTAGTAGAAGGAGAGAGCCTGGGACATGAGGCCTGGTATGAGGCCTCAGGCCTAAACTAAAGTAGTACTCAGGCCCTGCCTAGTGCGGGGTATGCACACCTCTCTGACATAGTTAGTTACCACCCCCCTGAGGTGGTTTGTTACCACCCATTACCTTGTACATGTTGGTTCGATCAAACACCTCTATCCATCATACTGTCATCCTGACCTTATCTTAAAGGGGGGGTCTCGTTATCTTTGGGAGTGTGTTTGTACCATACTTGGTATCAGGGTGTTCTGGTCCCACTCTTCTGGAATGTGATTGCGTGAGTGTCCTGTGCCTAGCACTTCTTAGGAATGTGTGTGTTTTGGCAGTGCCCGTCCTTTTCTTGCCAAGTTCTGTGAACTTGAAAGTAGGTGTGTTTTTGTTACAGGGCCTGACTTTTGCTCATAGTTTGACTCTTGCGAATTTTGCTTTATATCAGCAGGGCCTGAGTACTACTTTCGTTTAGGCCTCAAGCCTCATACCTGGCCTCATGTCCCAGGCTCTCTCCTTCTACTACACTGGGGACAGACTTTAAGTTTGCAGTTTTCTGAGCGGTGTGAGGATTATGGTAGGGTTAAAATGTCTCTCTGGTTGGAGGAAAAGAGGTTGTGCAGTGTTCATCTTTTAAGTTCTTTGCTTTTCAAGTTTTGTGTTAGCTGTGTTTTCTGTAGATCATATCTGATCTCAGCCCCTGCCTCCTCAGGCGGCCGGTCCACACACTCCCCATGTGCTGCACTGAAAGGGCTAGAGGCCTTGAGTCCCTCCTCCCCATCCCAGCTCCGGCGGCTCTCTTCACTGTGCTTCTGGAGAAAAGAGGGGAAAGAAATGAATGTGAAACAAAGTATTTATTTGTCTAAAGAAATAAAGGAGCGGGCTCTAATGGGTAGGTCTTAGTCCCATATGCCCCTCCTTGCCAGTTACCATTGTATTTTTCCTTTCAGTTAGTACTCAACGTTTACAACATGAACTGCCACATAACAAAAGTTTCTGTTTGGGAATCCCTGTCTTCAGAAAGCTGTTCAGATCATCTTTTCATTTTGTTTTCCAGGGAAGGGGGAAGCTTTTCAAGAACTCCTTCGTAAGCTAGAACTACAGGAGCATCTGAGCAGGAAGCTCAGGGTGAGTGATGTCCTTGAAATCAGCCAGGAAAGTCTAAAGAATGGAACTCCAGAGACATTTGCAGATTTACCTTGGCATTTCCTGAGGAAACTGGTGGCTCTGAATATGATGGCCAGAAACACAAGCCTTGTGCACAGGGCAACTGATGATGGAGGCAGTGAGGAGAAACAGAGGTTAGATGATATTTTGAATTTTAGTGACACTGACACCAGAGTTTCCCTGCACCCCCTCGATGTTCTCTGTGCCGTGCTGCTTTGCTCAGACAGTTTCCTACAGCAGGAGATCCTGTCCAAAATGTCCATGTGCCAGTTTGCCCTCCCTCTGCTGCTACCCGCCCTCGACACCCCCAAGTGCACCCTAATGCTGTGGGCCATGAGGGACATTGTGAGGAAGTGGAGGCCGCACTCCCTGGCAGAGAGCAGAGGGTTCAGAGAGGAGAGCCTGGTGCTCACGTCAATGCCAACCATTTCCTTTGTGCGGCTGGGGAGCTGCAACTTCTCCAAGTCCAAACTTCTCAATGAGATTCTCAGCCTCTCCCAGCAGCACCACGATTTCTTCATCCATCGGGACATGGAGTCTGGGAACGTCCCTCGGGAAATCGCAGATGGGCTGGTCGAGATTTCCTGGTATTTCCCTAGTGGGACAGAGAATTCAGATATTTTCCCAGAGCCTGTTGCGGTTGCAAACCTGCGTGGAGACATTGAGTCCCACTTGCCACAGTTCAGCTTTTTAACAGAGATCTCCTCAGCAGTGTTCATAGTTACTGAGAGCATCAACGAGAGACAATACACGCTCTTATCATCTCTGCAGGGATCAGCCACTAAATACTACTTCATGGTTAATAATCAGGCTGTGACGTCCAAGGAAACACTGGGATTCCTGAACAAGTTGGCCCCAGGGCTCAAACTGAACAACTCACATGTGCTACAGAAAGGACATGCCACAAATGAGGCGGCTTATGTAAAAGCTCTGCAGTCTGCAATAGCAGCTGTAATGAAGTCTTCTCCCAAGAGAGTGAGTATAGAAGCCGTGGCTGAGACTGCACGTCAATTAGGCATCCAGGTAGATGAGGCTAATAAGAAATGTCAGCATGCCAGTGAATATGCCAAGGAAATCACTGTACACATAAAAGATGTGGCAAAGTACAAGAGGGAAAAGCTGAGACTCCAGGGGGAGCCATGGAAAAACTTGGCTGAAGTGGAAAAGGAGCTGTGCCGACTGAAAAAGCAAGGAAACATCCCTCTGGAGAAATACAAGTCTCAACTGAAAGAGAAATCAATAGAGTTACGTGTCCAGCAGAATAAACATGACCTGACTGATGCTTTGATTACATTTATTACTGGACTAGGCCGACTGCCTCCCGAGGAGAAACATTACTTCCTGAAATGGATGAAGTTTGACCTGGATCACATTGCTCGGGAGAATATTTCTAAACTACGGGGTCAATATAAAGAGAAATGCAAAAACTCAAAAGACGACCCCAAAATGTTTGCAGAACACGATAAACTAATCTCTGCCAGTTCCTTAGGGGTGGAGCATTTCATGCGTGAGTTGGGGCAGTTCTATGAGGCTGAATGCTCCATAGTTCAAGAAGGTAAAATGGCAGAAAGCCAAGGACAATTTGTCCATCTCCCAGGCATAGCAGCTGACCTGATGCTGGAAGAGTTTCCCATGGAGCTGATCGATGGAGATGTATCCAACATCCCACTGCAGTGGGTGACAGATGTTCTGACTCAGCTCCATGCCAAGCTGGGGGGAAGGTCCAGAATGTTGGTTATAACGGTGCTGGGAGTGCAGAGCACTGGGAAATCCACCCTCCTCAACACCATGTTCGGCCTGCAGTTTGCAGTGAGCAGTGGCCGATGTACTCGAGGAGCTTTCATGACACTCATTAAAGTGGCAGAGAACTTTCAGCAGGAGCTGGGCTGTGATTTCATCCTGGTGATAGACACAGAAGGCTTGAAAGCCCCTGAACTGGCCAAGCTGGAGGATAGCTATGAACACGACAATGAGCTGGCCACTTTGGTGATTGGACTGAGTGACATAACCATCGTTAACATGGCCATGGAGAATGCCACCGAAATGAAGGATATTCTGCAAATTGTGGTCCATGCCTTTCTCAGAATGGAGGAAATAGGGCAAAAAGCCAACTGCCAGTTTGTGCATCAGAACGTCAGTGATGTGTCTGCGCATGAACAAAACATGAGGGACAGGAAACACCTTCTGGAGCAGCTGAATGAAATGACCAAAGCTGCAGCAAACATGGAAAAGAAAGGCAGGGAGATGAAATTTTCTGATATTATGGATTATGATCTGGAAAAACACAATTGGTACATTCCTGCTCTGTGGCATGGAGTCCCGCCTATGGCTCCAGTGAATATGGGATACAGTGAAAAGGTTTATGAATTAAAGAAATATTTGTTTGAATTTCTGAAAGGCTGTTCACAAAACAGATCCCCCAAGGACATCCCCCAATTTCTTGAATGGGTGAAGAGCATGTGGAATGCTGTAAAACATGAAAACTTTATCTTCAGCTTTAGAAACAGTCTTGTTGCTGATGCCTATAACCAGTTGTCTGTAAATTATGCAGAATGGGAATGGGGTTTCCGCAAGATGATGCATCTCTGGGTATCTGAAAAGGAAACTTTAATCCAAAATCAGCCACCAGATAAACTAGACACCAATGTTTTAACCAAACTAAAGAACGAGGCACAGAACAAACTGAGACAAGAAGCAGAGAAGATTTTGGATAATTTAAAACAATATTTTGAAAGTGGAGCAGAAAATCTGCACCTGATAGAAAAGTACAAAGAAGATTTTAGGAGAAGTGCAAATGGTCTGAGGAATGAACTGGAGAGTTATTCATTCAGCAAGTTGGAAGAAGCAAATGAAATTAGAAAGGGCCGACATAAAACAGATGCTATCCTGTCAGAGTACAAGAGAAAAATTGAAGAGAAAGTTGACAGGCTTCTGAAACATTGCAGGAAAAGCAAATGCAAACTAAATAATGATGAACAGGAGAAAGAATTTGAAACCATGTGGAGAGAAACACTGTCAGAATTATCACTCATTCCTTTACAGAAACGCATCATAGAT
>NW_027055682.1:0-7000 GCF_011386835.1 Chrysemys picta bellii | reverse complement strand
TATGACTCAGAAATGATATTTCCCATCAGATTTAGTGGTTTAGGAACACACACTATGTACAAGCCAATTCCTTTATGCCCAAATCTGACCATGGTTCCTTTCTTTCGGTAGCACTTCGGATTTCCGGGGAGTCACCCCTATGTCCTGTTGCTGAGAAAAGAACTGGGCTTATTGTTCATCATTGTTAAAATTATGACCAATTCCCTTATGATAGTTTATGTTCCTACCCTTCAAATACCCCCTTCCCCACCTCCGCTCTGGCCACTTTCATGAGAACATTCTCAAACAAGAAGTGGTATCTCTCTTACAGCGAGGAGAGATAGAATAGGTTCCTCCTCAGTAGCAAGGGAGGGGTTTTAGTTGACATATTTCCTAGTCCACAAAAAGAAAGGCAGTTAGAGACCCATTCTTTACCTCTGCTATCTCAACCAGTTTATTCACAAACTCAAGTTTCACGTGGTCATGGTGGCATCTATTATAATTCCATCCCTGGAAAAAGATATGTGGTTTACAGTTCTCAGCATGGATGCCTATTTTCACATGGACATTCACCCCGCTCACTGGCAGTTTCTCAGATTCATAGTTGGCCCCGACCACTTTCAGCACAGAGTACTCCCTTTTGGCATTGCTGCCACCCACAGGGTCTTTACTAAGGTGTTCTCTGTTGGAGCAGCCTATAGCAGATGATGTGGTTTCACTATCTTCCTCTACCTCGATGGTAGGTCCATCACAGCAAGGACTTACATGCCGAGAGACAAGTGTCAGGTTATGAATGTTGTCATAGACCAGATCATAACCAACACCAGAGTGCCTGTCACGATTCTCCCCCCCCCCGCCTCATGCACTTACATCATACCTTTCGGAAGACTCCACCTTCAGTGTAAACTGACTATTTTTACCCTTTGTTTTCTATGGTTTAACCAGTTACTGATCAATGACAGGATCTTTTCTCTTATTCCATGACTGCCTACTTTGCTTAAGAGCTTTTAGTGTGGGACCTTTTCAAAGGTTTTTTTGAAAGTCCAAATATACTAGCAATTGGATTACCGTTAACCACATGCTTGCTGACTCCTTCAAAGAACTCTAATAGATTGTTTGATGCATGATTTCACCTTACAAAAGCCATGTTGACTCTTCCCCAACATATCATGTTTATCTATTTTTCTGATCATTCTGTTCTTATAAACAAATGGGGTAAGCCAATATAATTCTCCTGTTTCTTGTTTTGTCATGTCTTGCTGTGTGACATGAGGTTAGCCTTCTGCCACTCTGTTTCCCTATCTATACAATGGAGATAGTGATAGTTACCCTCCTTAGTAAAGTACTTAAAGATCTACAGGTGAAAAGCACTACATAGTTGCTAAGTATTATTATGATAAAATTCATTATTGTTTAAAGGGATATAACAGTATTAACATACTCTTCTCCTTCAGTGTTTCAAAATTTTATTAAAATTGAAAATGTACCCTTTCAGATTACCTTGGAACAATACACTTTGGAGTGATCACGGATAAACAAATTGCAAAGGAGATCTTGTTGACGCGCTCGGGAAGTCTGTACCTTCATAGACATGTCAACACTTCGCTTGTGAGTACTATTATTATTACTTAACATTTATATTTCAGTAGCAACCAGAGGCTAACTAGGTTGGACCCATTGTGCTAGGCACTATATAAACATAGAGTAGATGACAGTGCTTCAAAGAGCATTCATAAATCTGTTATGTGCTAGAATGCAGAGTATTTAAGAACTGACATTTCCATAGTGTAGTATTTATTGTCCTTCTGTGGAAGATAAAAGTAAGTAATTGTGTTTGGGTTTTGTTAGTTTTAAATAGTGGATGCTATTGTGTTTGTACTGTGTTTTTAAAAGTAACATACCAATTAGTTCCATTCCTGATGCTGGCCTGACACTTCATAGCAGAAATAAGAATGTCCATACTGGATCAGACCAATGGTCTATCTAGCCCAGTATCATGTTTTCCGACCGTAGCCAGTGCCTAACAGATGCTTCAGAGGGAATGAACAGAAGAGGGCAATTTATCAAGTGATCCATCCCCTGTTGTCCAGTTCCAGCTTCTGGCAGTTGGACTTTTAGAGACACCCAGAGCATGGGATTGTGTCCCTCACCATCTTGGTTAATAGCCATTGATGCACCTATTCTCCATGAATTTACCTAATTATTTTTTTAACCCAGTTATACTTTTGGCCTTCACAACATCCCCTGGCAACGAGTTCCACACGTTGACTATGTGGTGTTTGAAGAAGTACTTCTTTGTTTGTTTTAAATCTGCAGCCTATTAATTTCTTTGAGTGACCCTTGGTTCTTGTGTTACGTGAAACAATACATCCCTGTTCACTTTCTCCATACCGTTCATGATTTTATAGACCTCTATCATATCCTTCCTTAGTTGTCTCTTGTCTAAGCTGAATAGTCCCAGTCATTTTAATCTCTTCTCATATGTGGAAGCCATTCCATACCCCCTAATCATTTTTATTGCCCTTCTCTGTAGCTTTTCCAGGTATAATATATCTTTTTTGAGATGGGGTGCCCAGAACTGCAGGCACTTTTCAAGGTGTGAGCATTCCATGAATTTATGTAGTGGCATTATCATATTTTCTGTCTTATTATCTTTCCTAACTTGGTTAATGTTTTTGATGGCCACTGCATACTGAGCAGATGTTTTCAGAGAACTATCCACAATGATTCCAAGATCTTCCTTGAATGATAACAGCTAATTTAGACCCCCAGACACACTTGGATCCTGGCCAGGGAGACCTCCTATACAGGGGCCCCCACAGCCCAACAGTGCCCCTCTGAGCATGAGCCAAGGTGTGGAACCGCCAGCGCTAAAAGTAAGGAGAGAACCCATCATGAGAACAAGATACACTCTTGTGGGCACAAGAGCAGATCCTCGCAGCAAACTGCTCATAAGGGACATGTTCTCTGCCCAAGCCGTGCCAGGTCGGGTGAGATATTGTGCACAGGTCCCATGGAACCAGTGCTAAAGACCCTGGTGCTGGAAGATAAGGCTAAGAAGAAGCGGGATCCGTTGATATCGCTGGTCACCTTGGTATTGGGACTATTAGAATGTCTATCTATGAGTGCAGGTTCAGATACTCGGATGGTGCTGCCTTGACACTATGTGGACGGACCAGCCTGACCACGGGAACAGCTCCCTCCAGAATCTCCATGGGAACCCCGTGTCAAGTATCAGAGGGGTAACCATGTTAGTCTGGATCTGTAAAAAGCGACAAAGAGTCCTGTGGCACCTTATAGACTTAGTGTCGTATTGGAGCATAAGCTTTTGTGGGTGAATACCCACTTCGTCAGACGCATGGGATCTGACGAAGTGGGTATTCACCCACGAAAGCTTATGCTCCAATATGTCTGTTAGTCTATAAGGTGCCACAGGACTCTTTGTCGCTTTTTACAGATCCAGACTAACACGGCTACCCCTCTGATACTTGTCTCCTGCAGAGAGTGGCTTACTGACTTACAGATCCCGCTGGAGGAAGTCCAGGACCCCCAACACATCCTCCAGTCATAGGGACACTCCAGTGGCTTTCCCTATAAATGAGGCTATCCTGGAACCAACCTGGACAGTGTGGCACACTCCAGCATTGTGTGCCCCTACTCCCAAAAGAGCTGAGAGATGCTACTTTGTGCTGGCTAAAGTGGCAGACTTCCTCTTTACCCACCTGGCCCCTAACTCATTAGTTGTCCAGGAGGCCACAGAATAATCCCATCAACACCCCCAAAAGTCCACTCCGCCAAACAAGGGGTCAAAAAGATTGGCTCTCCTGGGCAGGAGGGCCTTTTCATCGGCAGGTCTGCAATTCTGCATAGCAAACTACCAGGCTCTGTTAGCCAAGTACAATGTTAACACATATGGCAGGCTAGCAGAGTTTAAGGACATGCTCCCTGTGGAAGACCAGGCCCAGTTCCACGCCCTAGTTGACGAGGGTACACTAGTTGCGAAGGTGGCCCTCCAGGCAGCAGTGGATGCACCAACACTGTTTCCTGCTCTGTAGCCCCCGAACTAGTGATGCGCAGGGATTTGTGGCTTCAGTCATCAGGGTTCCCGCAGTAGGTCCAAAACACCATTGAGGACCTCCCTTTCGTTGAAGCCAGTCTCTTCAATGCTAAAACAGATGAATCCCTGCTGTCCTTGAAGAACTCACGCTTCAGTAACCCTCACTATATTAGACTTAGTTGTCTAGATGGGAGCCAAGGGCTGGAATACCTAAAGGGGACTGTGTTTGGCTTCTTGTTAACCAGTGTGGTACTGCAGCAGCTCCTTTATTACTGGCTTGGTGAATCTAATTATACAATAAACCACCAGTTTTGGGAATTGTCTGCCCTATTTCTTGCAGTCCGCCCTGAGTGTGGCATTCTCATTGTGGCCCATCTAGATAGCCGGTCACGCTAGGAATCTGTGTAAACGAACATAAGTCTGTTTTGTCATGTACCCAGACGATAAATTTTATAGGGGCGAGAATGGACTCGGTAGCTCTATGGACCTTCCTTCCGACAGAGCACTTTGTGGCGATGAGCATCCAAATCGTCCACATGTGCTGTAAACCCCGCATGACAGTCCACCAAAGCCTCTCCCTTTTGGGGCACATGGCAGCTTGTATCTACGTGATGTCCTTTGCAGACTCCACCTGCGATGCCTACAAACCTGGCTCCTCCTGACCTGCAAGCCAAACAGGAATCACATTGAATCCAGAGTCACCGTTCTCTCGGATGTTTGGACCTCTCTTGCTTGTTAGTCCAATCCGTCCAAGATCATGATCGGGGACCCCCTTCAACTCTCCCACTCCACAGGCCACAATTGTGACGGATGCTTCCTTTATGGAATGGGGTGCCCACCTGGACCGCCAGGGCATGTGGACACCAAGGGAAGCCAGGCTACACATAAATGTCCTGTAACTTAGGACAGTTCACCTTGCCTGCAAAGTCTTTCTTCCCATCCTTTGCAACCTCCGCATATAAATTCTTTCAGATAACATTGCTACAGTGGTCTACATCTACAAGCAAAGAGGGATCAGGTGTCACTCCGTCTGCTTGGAGTTGCTCAGACCATGGAATTGGTGCATCCGAAACCAAGTGACCTTACAGACTGCGTATGTGCGACGTATTTGCAACGCACCCAGAATTCCCTGGCAAACACACTGAGCAGGACTTTCCACATGGATCATAAATGGCACTCCACGACACAGTATTGGCTGACTTCTTCACGCAGTGGGGTATCCCCAGCTAGGACCATCACGTGAATCTCAATACTCCAGGGGCGCGGTAGTCAGAGATTCTCAAGGTGATGCTCTCCTGCCCCCATGAATAGGCCACCTCCGATGTGCCTTCCCTCCCATTCCCCTTTTGCATCAGGTTTTCAGGAAGGTTCAATGGGACACAGCCACCATCATCCTCACAGCACCCTGCCAACCATGACAGTTCTGGTTCACAGATCTCCTGAAGCTCTTCACCCACCCACCAGTCAGACTCGGTTATTCCGGGATCTTCTCATGCAATTCAAGGCATCTCAAACATCCTAACCTAGGCGCACTTAACCTCACAGCCTGGTGTTTGGATGGGCATCTGACATAGACCATTTGTGTTCTGTGCCGATCCAGCAGATCCTTTCCCAGAGCAAAAAAGAATCCACCAGAACGTGCTATCAAGGAAAGTGACGTTGCTTCTTGGAGTGGGCCTGCTGCCCACCATTCTCCAGTGACCATTACTGTCATCCTAGATTACCTCCTTGACCTGACATCAGGTTTAGCTCTCAGCTCTATCTGTGTGCATCTTGCGGCACTTAGCACCTTCCTTCCCCCAGTGGACGGACGCTCCATTTTTACACCCCTATGATGGTACCATTCATGAAAGGCCTGCTCAAAACCTTCTCACCAGTCACCAAAACCACCCGTCAGTGGGATCTTAACTTCGTCCTCTCAGCCCTCATGAGACCACCTTTGAACCTATGGTAACCTATACTATGACCCATATTTCTATGAAAATGGCATTCCTGGTTGCCATCACTTTGGCCTGAAAGGTCAGTGTACTAGCAGCCGTGATTGTGACCCCCACCCTACACGGTATTCCACAAATACAAGGTTTCCTCGAGACTATACCCTAAATTTCTCCCCAAAATTGTGTCAGCATTTCATCTCAGCCAATACATCCACTTGCTTGTGTTTTGCCCGAAACCACACAGCTCCCCTACAGACAAGAGATGTTCCCTCGACATCAGGCAGATCCTGGCATTCTACCTACAAAGGACTAAACCAATAAGGAAGTATCCAAGACTCTTCGTAGCTATGGCAGAGAGATCAAGGGGCCAAGCCACATCCTCACAGTCTCTCTCCAGGTGGGTCTCGGGCTGCCTACTGGAATGCTATCAAACTTCCCCCCTCCTGGGGGTGTTATAGCTCATTCCACGCAGGCACAGGCCACTTCCTCCACTTCATTAGCAGACATTCCATGGTTAGACATCTGCAAAGCCATAACATGGCATTCTGTACACACGTTTACAACTCTCTAAGCCCTGGATCATGAGGCAGCTGTGGACATGGCCATGGGACGAACTGTACTGCAAATGGCTCTACCATCAACCTCCTTGCACCCACTGCCACACTCATCACTTCCCATGTGTGGAATACGCATAGGGACCATCACTTGAAGAAGAAGCGGAAGTTCCTTACTGTAACTGGAGGTTCTTCGAGATGTGTGGTCCCTATCTGTATTCCATTACCTGTCCTCCTTCTCCTCTGCTTTGAGCTTGACCATACTGTGGTAAGAAGAGGAACTGGAGTGGCATTGAGCCACAGTGCCCCTTATAGCGTGGGTCGGAAGCATGAGGAAACATACCATATGTGTGGGTCAATGGACACTGCTTAGAAAAAAACTTAAGGACTCAGGCACATGGCATGCATTCACACTCACGTGTGGAATAGAGATATGGACCACACATCTTGAAGAACCTCCAATTACAGTAAGT
>NW_027055681.1:0-7000 GCF_011386835.1 Chrysemys picta bellii | reverse complement strand
GGCCGCCCAGCCAGGCAGCGGTACAGCTGCGAGCAGCGGCGGCTAACAGGGGAGTTTGAGAGGAAGTTCTCATTGGAGGAGAAGGTACCTGTATTTGCATCTGTCCTTGTTGTTCTTGTTTGTAGGGGCTGGGTGCTGGGAAGGACGCCGAGCCCTGAGTAGGGGGCGGAGCTTGGCTGATCAAGGGGCCCATAAAAGCGGCTGCCCAGCCAGGCAGCGGTACAGCTGCGAGCAGCGGCAGCAAACAGGGCGGCTAACTGGGGAGTTTGAGAGGGAGTTCTCATTGGAGGAGAAGGTACCTGGATTTGCATCTCTCCTTGTTGTTCTTGTTTGTAGGGGCCGGGTGCTGGGACGGACGCCGAGCCCTGAGTAGGGGGCGGAGCTTGGCTGATCAAGGGGCCCATAAAAGCGGCCGCCCAGCCAGGCAGCGGTACAGCTGCGAGCAGCGGCAGCAAACAAACAGGGCGGCTAACAGGGGAGTTTGAGAGGGAGTTCTCATTGGAGGAGAAGGTACCTGTATTTGCATCTGTCCTTGTTGTTCTTGTTTGTAGGGGCCGGCAGGGGCTGGGAAGGACGCCGAGCCCTGAGTAGGGGGCGGAGCTTGGCTGATCAAGGGGCCCATAAAAGCGGCCGCCCAGCCAGGCAGCGGTACAGCTGCGAGCAGCGGCAGCAAACAAACAGGGCGGCTAACAGGGGAGTTTGAGAGGGAGTTCTCAGGGTACATCTACACTACAGAGGGGAGTCGGTTTAAGATACGCAAATTCAGCTACGTGAATAGCGTAGCTGAATTCGATGTATTACAGCCGACTTACCCCGTTGTGAGGACGGCGGCAAAATCGACTTCTGCCGCTTTTTGTCGGCGGCGCTTACTACCACCTCCGCTGGTGGAGTTAGAGCGCCGATTCGGGGATCGATTGTCACGTCCCCACGGGACGCGATAAATCGATCCCCGAGAGGTCGATTTCTACCCGCCGATTCAGGCGGGTAGTATAGACCAGGCCTCATTGGAGGAGAAGGTACCTGTATTTGCATCTGTCCTTGTTGTTCTTGTTTGTAGGGGCCGGCAGGGGCTGGGAGGGACGCGGAGCCCTGATTAGGGGGCGGAGCTTGGCTGATTAAGGGGCCCAAAAAAGCGGCCGCCCAGCCAGGCAGCGGTACAGCTGCAAGCAGCGGCAGCAAACAAACAGGGCGGCTGACAGGGGAGTTTGAGAGGGAGTTCTCATTGGAGGAGAAGGTACCTGTATTTGCATCTGTCCTTGTTGTTCTTGTTTGTAGGGGCCGGCAGGGGCTGGGGGCTGGGAAGGACGCCGAGCCCTGAGTAGGGGGCGGAGCTTGGCTGATGAAGGGGCCCATAAAAGCGGCCGCCCAGCCAGGCAGCGGTACAGCTGCGAGCAGCCTCAGCAAACAAACAGGGCGGCTAACAGGGGAGTTTGAGAGGGAGTTCTCATTGGAGGAGAAGGTACCTGTATTTGCATCTGGCCTTGTTGTTCTTGTTTGTAGGGGCCGGCAGGGGCTGGGGGCTGGGAAGGATGCCGAGCCCTGAGTAGGGGGCGGAGCTTGGCTGATCAAGGGGCCCATAAAAGCGGCGGCCCAGCCAGGCAGCGGTACAGCTGCGAGCAGCGGCAGCAAACAGGGCGGCTAACAGGGGAGTTTGAGAGGGAGTTCTCATTGGAGGATAAGGTACCTGTATTTGCATCTGTCCTTGTTGTTCTTGTTTGTAGGGGCTGGGTGCTGGGAAGGACGCCGAGCCCTGAGTAGGGGGCGGAGCTTGGCTGATCAAGGGGCCCATAAAAGCGGCCGCCCAGCCAGGCAGCGGTACAGCTGCGAGCAGCGGCAGCAAACAGGGCGGCTAACAGGGGAGTTTGAGAGGGAGTTCTCATTGGAGGAGAAGGTACCTGTATTTGCATTTGTCCTTGTTGTTCTTGTTTGTAGGGGCTGGGTGCTGGGAAGGACGCCGAGCCCTGAGTAGGGGGCGGAGCTTGGCTGATCAAGGGGCCCATAAAAGCGGCCGCCCAGCCAGGCAGCGGTACAGCTGCGAGCAGCGGCAGCAAACAGGGCGGCTAACAGGAGAGTTTGAGACGGAGTTCTCATTGGAGGAGAAGGTACCTGTATTTGCATCTGTCCTTGTTGTTCTTGTTTGTAGGGGCTGGGTGCTGGGAAGGAAGTCGAGCCCTGAGTAGGGGGCGGAGCTTGGCTGATCAAGGGGCCCATAAAAGCGGCCGCCCAGCCAGGCAGCGGTACAGCTGCGAGCAGCGGCGGCTAACAGGGGAGTTTGAGAGGGAGTTCTCATTGGAGGAGAAGGTACCTGTATTTGCATCTGTCCTTGTTGTTCTTGTTTGTAGGGGCTGGGTGCTGGGGGCTGGGAAGGACGCCGAGCCCTGAGTAGGGGGCGGAGCTTGGCTGATCAAGGGGCCCATAAAAGCGGCCGCCCAGCCAGGCAGCGGTACAGCTGCGAGCAGCGGCAGCAAACAAACAGGGGGCCTAACAGGGGAGTTTGAGAGGGAGGAGAAGGTACCTGTATATGCCTCTGTCCTTGTTGTTCTTGTTTGTAGGGGCCGGCAGGGGCTGGGGGCTGGGAAGGACGCCGAGCCCTGAGTAGGGGGCGGAGCTTGGCTGATCAAGGGGCCCATAAAAGCGGCCGCCCAGCCAGGCAGCGGTACAGCTGCGAGCAGCGACAGCAAACAAACAGGGCGGCTAACAGGGGAGTTTGAGAGGGAGGAGAAGGTACCTGTATTTGCCTCTGTCCTTGTTGTTCTTGTTTCTAGGGGCCGGCAGGGGCTGGGTGCTGGGAAGGACGCCGAGCCCTGAGTAGGGGGCGGAGCTTGGCTGATCAAGGGGCCCATAAAAGCGGCCGCCCAGCCAGGCAGCGGTACAGCTGCGAGCAGCGGCAGCAAACAAACAGGGCGGCTAACAGGGGAGTTTGAGAGGGAGGAGAAGGTACCTGTATTTGCCTCTGTCCTTGTTGTTCTTGTTTGTAGGGGCCGGCAGGGGCTGGGGGCTGGGAAGGACGCCGAGCCCTGAGTAGGGGGCGGAGCTTGGCTGATCAAGGGGCCCATAAAAGCGGCCGCCCAGCCAGGCAGCGGTAGAGCTGCGAGCAGCGGCAGCAAACAGGGCGGCTAACAGGGGAGTTTGAGAGGGAGTTCTCATTGGAGGAGAAGGTACCTGTACTTGCATCTGTCCTTGTTGCTCTTGTTTGTAGGGGCCGGCAGGGGCTGCGTGCTGGGAAGGACGCCGAGCCCTGAGTAGGGGGCGGAGCTTGGCTGATCAAGGGGCCCATAAAAGCGGCCGCCCAGCCAGGCAGCAGTACAGCTGCGAGCAGCGGCAGCAAACAGGGCGGCTAACAGGGGAGTTTGAGAGGGAGTTCTCATTGGAGGAGAAGGTACCTGTATTTGCATCTGTCCTTGTTGTTCTTGTTTGTAGGGGCTGGGTGCTGGGGGCTGGGAAGGACGCCGAGCCCTGAGTAGGGGGCGGAGCTTGGCTGATCAAGGGGCCCATAAAAGCGGCCGCCCAGCCAGGCAGCGGTACAGCTGCGAGCAGCGGCAGCAAACAAACAGGGGGCCTAACAGGGGAGTTTGAGAGGGAGGAGAAGGTACCTGTATATGCCTCTGTCCTTGTTGTTCTTGTTTGTAGGGGCCGGCAGGGGCTGGGGGCTGGGAAGGACGCCGAGCCCTGAGTAGGGGGCGGAGCTTGGCTGATCAAGGGGCCCATAAAAGCGGCCGCCCAGCCAGGCAGCGGTACAGCTGCGAGCAGCGACAGCAAACAAACAGGGCGGCTAACAGGGGAGTTTGAGAGGGAGGAGAAGGTACCTGTATTTGCCTCTGTCCTTGTTGTTCTTGTTTCTAGGGGCCGGCAGGGGCTGGGTGCTGGGAAGGACGCCGAGCCCTGAGTAGGGGGCGGAGCTTGGCTGATCAAGGGGCCCATAAAAGCGGCCGCCCAGCCAGGCAGCGGTACAGCTGCGAGCAGCGGCAGCAAACAAACAGGGCGGCTAACAGGGGAGTTTGAGAGGGAGGAGAAGGTACCTGTATTTGCCTCTGTCCTTGTTGTTCTTGTTTGTAGGGGCCGGCAGGGGCTGGGGGCTGGGAAGGACGCCGAGCCCTGAGTAGGGGGCGGAGCTTGGCTGATCAAGGGGCCCATAAAAGCGGCCGCCCAGCCAGGCAGCGGTACAGCTGCGAGCAGCGGCAGCAAACAGGGGGGCTAACAGGGGAGTTTGAGAGGGAGTTCTCATTGGAGGAGAAGGTACCTGTACTTGCATCTGTCCTTGTTGCTCTTGTTTGTAGGGGCCGGCAGGGGCTGCGTGCTGGGAAGGACGCCGAGCCCTGAGTAGGGGGCGGAGCTTGGCTGATCAAGGGGCCCATAAAAGCGGCCGCCCAGCCAGGCAGCAGTACAGCTGCGAGCAGCGGCAGCAAACAGGGCGGCTAACAGGGGAGTTTGAGAGGGAGTTCTCATTGAAGGAGAAGGTACCTGTATTTGCATCTGTCCTTGTTGTTCTTGTTTGTAGGGGCTGGGTGCTGGGAAGGACGCCGAGCCCTGAGTAGGGGGCGGAGCTTGGCTGATCAAGGGGCCCATAAAAGCGGCCGCCCAGCCAGGCAGCGGTACAGCTGCGAGCAGCGGCAGCAAACAGGGCCGCTAACAGGGGAGTTTGAGAGGGAGTTCTCATTGGACGAGAAGGTACCTGTATTTGCATCTGTCCTTGTTGTTCTTGTTTGTAGGGGCTGGGTGCTGGGAAGGACGCCGAGCCCTGAGTAGGGGGCGGAGCTTGGCTGATCAAGGGGCCCATAAAAGCGGACGCCCAGCCAGGCAGCGGTACAGCTGCGAGCAGCGGCGGCTAACAGGGGAGTTTGAGAGGGAGTTCTCATTGGAGGAGAAGGTACCTGTATTTGTATCTGTCCTTGTTGTTCTTGTTTGTAGTGGCTGGGTGCTGGGAAGGACGCCGAGCCCTGAGTAGGGGGCGGAGCTTGGCTGATCAAGGGGCCCATAAAAGCGGACGCCCAGCCAGGCAGCTGTACAGCTGCGAGCAGCGGCAGCAAACAGGGCGGCTAACAGGAGAGTTTGAGACGGAGTTCTCATTGGAGGAGAAGGTACCTGTATTTGCATCTGTCCTTGTTGTTCTTGTTTGTAGGGGCTGGGTGCTGGGAAGGACGCCGAGCCCTGAGTAGGGGGCGGAGCTTGGCTGATCAAGGGGCCCATAAAAGCGGCCGCCCAGCCAGGCAGCGGTACAGCTGCGAGCAGCGGCAGCAAACAGGGCGGCTAACAGGAGAGTTTGAGAGGGAGTTCTCATTGGAGGAGAAGGTACCTGTATTTGCATCTGTCCTTGTTGTTCTTGTTTGTAGGGGCTCGGTGCTGGGAAGGACGCCGAGCCCTGAGTAGGGGGCGGAGCTTGGCTGATCAAGGGGCCCATAAAAGCGGACGCCCAGCCAGGCAGCGGTACAGCTGCGAGCAGCGGCGGCTAACAGGGGAGTTTGAGAGGGAGTTCTCATTGGAGGAGAAGGTACCTGTATTTGCATCTGTCCTTGTTGTTCTTGTTTGTAGGGGCTGGGTGCTGGGAAGGACGCCGAGCCCTGAGTAGGGGGCGGAGCTTGGCTGATCAAGGGGCCCATAAAAGCGGCCGCCCAGCCAGGCAGCGGTACAGCTGCGAGCAGCCGCAGGAAACAGGGCGGCTAACAGGGGAGTTTGAGAGGGAGTTCTCATTGGAGGAGAAGGTACCTGTATTTGCATCTCTCCTTGTTGTTCTTGTTTGTAGGGGCCGGGTGCTGGGAAGGACGCCGAGCCCTGAGTAGGGGGCGGAGCTTGGCTGATCAAGGGGCCCATAAAAGCGACCGCCCAGCCAGGCAGCGGTACAGCTGCGAGCAGCGGCAGCAAACAAACAGGGCGGCTAACAGGGGAGTTTGAGAGGGAGTTCTCATTGGAGGAGAAGGTACCTGTATTTGCATCTGTCCTTGTTGTTCTTGTTTGTAGGGGCCGGCAGGGGCTGGGAAGGACGCCGAGCCCTGAGTAGGGGGCGGAGCTTGGCTGATCAAGGGGCCCATAAAAGCGGCCGCCCAGCCAGGCAGCAGTACAGCTGCGAGCAGCGGCAGCAAACAAACAGGGCGGCTAACAGGGGAGTTTGAGAGGGAGTTCTCAGGGTACATCTACACTACAGCGGGGAGTCGGTTTAAGATACGCAAATTCAGCAACGTGAATAGCGTAGCTGAATTCGACGTATTACAGCCGACTTACCCCGTTGTGAAGACGGCGGCAAAATCGACTTCTGCCGCTTTTTGTCGGCGGCGCTTACTACCACCTCCGCTGGTGGAGTTAGAGCGCCGATTCGGGGATCGATTGTCACGTCCCCACGGGACGCGATAAATCGATTCCCGAGAGGTCGATTTCTACCCGCCGATTCAGGCGGGTAGTATAGACCAGGCCTCATTGGAGGAGAAGGTACCTGTATTTGCATCTGTCCTTGTTGTTCTTGTTTGTAGGGGCCGGCAGGGGCTGGGGGCTGGGAAGGACGCCGAGCCCTGAGTAGGGGGCGGAGCTTGGCTGATCAAGGGGCCCATAAAAGCGGCCGCCCAGCCAGGCAGCGGTACAGCTGCGAGCAGCGACAGCAAACAAACAGGGCGGCTAACAGGGGAGTTTGAGAGGGAGGAGAAGGTACCTGTATTTGCCTCTGTCCTTGTTGTTCTTGTTTCTAGGGGCCGGCAGGGGCTGGGTGCTGGGAAGGACGCCGAGCCCTGAGTAGGGGGCGGAGCTTGGCTGATCAAGGGGCCCATAAAAGCGGCCGCCCAGCCAGGCAGCGGTACAGCTGCGAGCAGCGGCAGCAAACAAACAGGGCGGCTAACAGGGGAGTTTGAGAGGGAGGAGAAGGTACCTGTATTTGCCTCTGTCCTTGTTGTTCTTGTTTGTAGGGGCCGGCAGGGGCTGGGGGCTGGGAAGGACGCCGAGCCCTGAGTAGGGGGCGGAGCTTGGCTGATCAAGGGGCCCATAAAAGCGGCCGCCCAGCCAGGCAGCGGTACAGCTG
>NW_027055680.1:0-7000 GCF_011386835.1 Chrysemys picta bellii | reverse complement strand
GGAAGAGTTGTGGTGGGCATAGGGCAGCTCGGAGGTTGTGGGAGCCAGGGATGACTCGGGAGCATGAAGCAGACACTAGCGTTCAGCGTGCTGTTGGAATCAGGGCACCCTGCGATGGGGAAGGAGAGTATGGACAGAGGCTCAGGGGATAATGGAAGATTGAACCATCTGAGAAGCAAAGATCAGTGGCTCTTTTCACTGGTGTAATGCCTATAGTTATGTAACAACAACAGTTGGAAACAAAACAGTAAAGGTTGTGACACCCAGGCTGCAGCTCTGTGGCTTGCCAGAGAAGAGAGTCCCTGAGACCCACCCACATGCATTCAAGGCCAGGAAAGGTCCCAGCGCTGGCCTTGTACCAATCAGAAAGGAAAATTAAAAATCAACAGTGCAGCTTGCCTGACCATGTAAACATCGCTCCCTGCCCCCACAAGGCCCAGTGTTTGCTCGCCTGTCCATGTACACGCAATCCCCATCCCCAGACAAACCAATGCTATCCACCTGTCCATGTACCCACTGCCTACCCCACAGCCTACACCCTGCTCTACACTCTCACCACCCACAGCATTTGCTCAGCTGTACATGAGCACCTCCTGCCTACCCCACAACCCCCATTACTTCCTGCCTGTCGGTGTACACCCTGCTCCCAGCCCTCACAACCCCCAGCATTTGCTTGCCTGTCTGTGTACACCCCCCCATCCCACAACACCCAACACTCCCTGCTTGTCTGTGTACACCCCCCGACTGTCACCCAACACCCAATGCTCCTCACCTTTCTGTGTATGTCCCCCATCCCCACAACGCACACTACTGCCACACAGTGATACCACTCAACCAGGACAAAAACCAAGTGCCAGACCCCACAGCAACTGCTCACAGAAATATCTGACTATGTTAAACTCACTTTCTGCCTGCACAGGGGAAAAGAGGGAGATCTGTCTGAACTGCCTCTCTAGGGGTGAAGGGAACCCCAGCAGCAGACTTGGAGGGAGGGAGAGAGGACATGGAGACTAAAAAGGAGACAGCATGAGTAACTCTTCCTCAAAAGACCCAAAGGTTTATTGTATTGCAGTCTGTTTAAAAACCCAGACACCCCTTCTTGAAGCTGCTTTTCCATGTTGGCTATTGCTGATATTACCACGAGGCTGTAGTGGGATTGCTCACAGATGAAGGGTGGTCTATATGGGGGATGGTGTTAGAGACAATCTGCTACAGTGTGGTCCACATTATGTTACAATCTGAGACACCTCCCCGTCCCAGGAGGCCTCATTACACCTCTTTGGTCTGTGCATTAGGCAGGATGTCGGTTCCCTATTTCGACCAGTTTCAGGACCTGATGGCACTGTGGTCTGGATAGAGCACATCTCCCCCCTGCACACACACACACACACTGTGTATTCTGGGACCTCCCCTGGTGACATTTTCAACACTGCCTGGTTTCCTCTAAGCCACAAACACGCTTTTATTTTCATGGTTCTCGTCCTCTTGAGAACCAGAGATGCCACAGCACACAGAGCGGAGACCCCTCTCCCTACACAAAGAATTGTTATCCTCATTGTTCTGAATCTATAAGTCTGTGAGTGTGAGATTTCAGCAATACGCCTGTCAGTTGTTATTTTTGGTCCAAACAAGCTCACCCATCCTTAGAGACCATAGGACGATTCCAGTTGAAGACACCGGAGGCTCACGGCCGGTGTAAATAAGGTCATTTATTTAAGTCCCTACATGTGGATTTAGAGTGAAATCCTGGCTGTGTTGGGATTTTGCCGTTGATCTCAGTGGGTCCTGCTACTGAGGGCATTATTTTGTTTTGCTCAGAAAGAGTCTGAAGGAAACTCCCAGTTCATGTGGCGTTCTGGGACCAGGCATAAAAGATGGGGATTCCAAGACACATGGGCTTTGACTTTGCTCTCAGGGAGGCCAGTGTCAATTGGGGTGACCCACTGAAGGCAGAATGTGAGAGCAGAATCTGGCCAATGTGTGACCCATGCTTGTTGTGAACCCTCTAGTAACACAGATACCCACTGCAAAGGTTTTGACTTCACTTCTTAAGATGCCAGTGAATTTGCTGAATTGGAAAACTTGAGCAAACCAGAGGAAAAACCGCACAGCCCAAAAAAAGAAGCTATTGAGACAGATAGAACGACACAGTAAGAGACAAGGAACTGATCTTAAAAAACAAGTATTTGTCTAAACTATTTCCAATACATTTGTAGTTCCAATTTTACCAAGTGAATCTCTTGAACTGTTTAGTATTGTCAGAAACACCAAGTCACCGAGTTGCTGAATTCCTGCCCAGATGGTTCTTGAGTTGAACCCTGGAACCCTTCCTGAGCCCTCAGCACTAACTTTAATGCAGAAACAGGCAACTCACCACAATCCTGCTTAGCAGAGAGAAGAAATCTCCTTACGGCGACAGGAAGGAAGAGCCTTAAGAATCAAGGTATGAATCTCACATGTCTGACAGTCACCATGCTGGGCAGCGATCTTTATGATTCCCCTGTACAGTCCCTGCAGACTCTCAGATTGGCCAGGACTCCCAGACAATTCTCTTGGCTCTGTGAGCGGGGGAGGGGGGGGGAACAGAAAATAGACCCTGGAGAACTTCAGCTTGAGGGCCTCCCCTGGGAGTAAAGCAATGATTTGCCAATACCAGGGGCTCAAAATTGTCAGGGCAAACTGAGTCAAGCAGTCTGTTGTTCAACCTAGCAATTGATGTTTTTTTTTTCCTGTGTGTAATGTACAGCCATCTGCACTGTGTGTGGGAACGCTTTGCCACCCGCTGCTCAGGCCTACCTCGACTGGGTCCAGCGAGAGGGCATGTCCCGCCCACCCTCCATCCCAGGCCCTCCAGACCTTTTCGTCGGGCCCCTGCCCCGTGGACCCAACCGGCCCCCCCGCCCTTTCACCATGAGACGGCTGCACGATTTGCAGCCGGTTCGGTTCCAGACCGCGCCAAGGAAACATCTGTACACGCTCATGCTCCACATCCTTCATTTCCTCACCCTCACGTCCCGCCCCGACACAAAGTGGTGGGACCTCCTGCCACCTCAAAAGGGTGAGGAGCCCTGGTGGGCCAGCCTATGCTCCACCCTGGTTCCAAGGCCCACCAGGGATATCAGTTGGCGGCTCCTTCATGGAGCGGTGAACACGGGCATGTACTTGGCACGGTTTACCCTGTCCCGGATACCTGCCCTTCTGCGGTGTGAGGGAGACCATGGTGCATGTTTACTAGAGTTGCAGCCCCTATTCCAACTCCTCTTGGATATATTATTATGTTTTTGGTTGCACTTTTCCCCTCATTTGTTCATCTATGCACACCCCATCCGTAGCCCCACAAAGTCGCAGGACCTCCTTGTCAACCTCCTCCTAGCTCTGGCCAAAATGGCCATCTACAAAATGAGGGAGAGGAGGTTGGCCAACTGGATTTCCTGCGACTGTGGGGCCTATTTCCGCTCCTTCATCCGTTCACGTTTCTGGGTGGAGTTCCTCTGGGCAGCCTCCGCTGGCTCCCTTGACACCTTTGAGGAGCAGTGGGAGCTGTCCGGGGTTCTATGCTCGGTGTCCCCGTCAGGTTCCCTTCGTTTAGCCCTGTGACCTCACTCCCGTTCCTGTTATTTCATTAGTTGTCCCCCGCAATTATTTGGTATCACGGACCTGTGGATCCTCCCCTTAGGCTGGGAGGAGGTCCTTTAGCACTCCCTGGATACCAACAGGACAAATGGTGGATTTCACAGGCCCATCCACATTCAAATGTGGGAGGACCTTGGTCCCTTCTCCACCTTCCTACCCCATCTGGTGCTCCTGCAAAAGTCTCCAGCCTGTGCTGGTAGATACCTGCTCTGGCAGTGGCACACGCCCTCAGGCTCTAGGTGGCAGGACCCTTCTCCCCAGCATCTGCCCTCCCATCAGATTCATGCCCCCGCTTCTGAGTCCAACCTTCAAAGCCCTCCCGTCGAGCAGCATCTCCCTGTACTGGGCCCTCTGCATATGGCCTCTTCACCTTGCTTTTCCAAGCTGCTCTTTGTTCTCAGCTGCATGTTACTTGTGCCATGTCGACATCCACTATTCTGGGTCTGGCCCTACAACTCCTTCCTATAGATTTACCCTGGCTCCCACGCTGCTCCAACTCCTGGCTCTGGTCTACTGCCACTCCCCACCTCTGCCTTCTTCTTCAGTGCTGCTGCTCTGCCTCCCGGCCAAGCTCTGCCTTCTGAACTGTTTTTCTGGACCTTCTGGCCTGGGGTTGCCAGATTTCTACTGCATTCATGGCCCAATATCACTTAAAAACTAATCTAAAAGTAGCCCGATCCTTCTTTAAACAATGTTTTTTTGTTATTAACACATTGGTGTATACAGCAAGTAATAAATGAAAATTTTTGTTAGATACCTGGTAAAAATTAGATATTTATTAAAAAAGTAAAAGCTACAAGACATAAAAGGAGTTTATCCATCTTAGGAACAAAGCTATGAGATGGCAATCAAATTCAACCTCCACCCCCTACTGGCACTTGTATCCTGATTGAGGAATGGTAAATGTTTAAAACAGAAACACAGAATGACAGTGATAAAATAAGCCAAAAGGAAACCAAAATGTATGTAGTACAAAAACTATAGTAAAATTAATATAATAGTTATTTCTAATGGCATTCAATGATGGCAGTCAATCTCCATATGTTGTGTTGAATTAGTATGTTACTTTAGTATCTGAAATGCATCGTTTCACCCTCGCTGTCTTTATTGGAAGTAGAACGCGTCTGGTGCTGATCATACTTCAGCAGAGACCAGTGCAATCATTTCTTTTGTTGGTGCAAACTGTTCACAAGAGAATTTCTGTCGTTGCATATAGGCCCTAACATGAAGAATGTTTTCTAAAAGTTCCTCTTGCATCCTATTGTGCAGTTTTGTTTTTATTTTCATCTGAGAAACAGTCTTTGAACTGCAGTGTTGCAAAAAGGTAGGGACATCAATGAAAGAGTAAACAAGTCAAGTTCAATAAAGTCTTTGTCCCCAGCGGCATCCATGTGTTTGATAATTTCAACCCAAAACTGCTCAACTTGGTTGTCCTGAGTATGAGGCCAGCGAACCATAGGCAAAACTCTGCCCTGCTACTCCAATTGTCCAAGATGTTCACAAACCAACGTCAAAAATTAGATATTAGCCAATGTAGCTTGTTCATTGCTGAGTGCAGTGGAAGGATTTAGTACTTCAAGTGATTCAATCACCCGGATGTTTGGTGATAATCCCTGTTTCACCTGTTTCACAAACTCCAACATGAAATTTCGACACCTACTCTTCATATTATCATAGAATATCAGGGTTGGAAGGGACCTCAGGAGGTCATCTAGTCCAACCCCCTGCTCAAAGCAGGACCAATTCCCAACTAAATCATCCCAGCCAGGGCTTTGTCAAGCCGGGCCTTAAAAACCTCCAAGGAAGGAGATTCCACCAGCTCCCTAGGTAAAGCATTCCAGTGCTTCACCATCCTCCTAGTGAAATAGTGTTTCCTAATATCCAACCTAGACCTCCCCCACTGCAACTTCCCCTGATGTAGAACACATCCCTTGTCTCCCCGACCCAGCACCTGCTCTAGGAGGCAGGTTGGAGCAATCCAGGGGAAGGACAGGGTGTGGTTATACTGTGCTGGTGGAATGGCCCGGGGTAGGTTTAACATCATTCTCATCACTGATTCCCAAGGGGCTGTAACAGTGCGGCGGAGAGCGTGACTTGGTCCCTGGCATGCAGCATCTGCTCCAGCAATGGTACCTGCCATGTTCCATCCTGTTTGCCGGCCCAGGGTGCTACTTGCAATGTATGATGCTGGTTTTCCAATTTACTTGAACTCTGAGAGCATGACCTTTGCTAACCTGAGAATGCAAAACTTTGTAAACTTTTAATCCTTTTTAAAACTTTGACTTTGTGTTTCCTAATTATGTTATGGTTTAGTTTATTGATGAAAGCAAACTTAAGTAACGTTAAAGGAAGGGGTTTTTGTTTGTTGATTTCCTTTGTTTTTTTTAAATAGAAAGAAAATATTTTATATATGTGTTATTTAAACAATGAAGCTCTTACTCATGTGTTGTTTTCAGTATATAGTTTATTGCCATTGTTATCTTTGTGAAAATCTCTGTTTCACCACTCAGTGCCGTGTTGATCAGAGTATGGAAAGTAATTAAATTAAACTGTATTAAAACAAAACTTATTTTATGCAACTTCTGTTTCAGTGAAAGTTCTCAGCTAGAACCCTGAATGTGTAAGAAACAGATAAACAATATCCAAGAAAAAGAGCTGGAATTTTTCCTCTTGTTTTCACCTGGCCCTTACTATGGAAAGTAGCAAACAACTGCCCTTTGGAAAAAAACACTGGACCCTATCACAGTACAAACCCAAATGAGCACAGCAGGAGGCTGTCCTGCCTGTCCAAATGTGGCCCTGTTTCATTACAAACTTCCTTTCTGTGATGATGTTCTGGGGGCAATCAGTTGTCAAAGGTAACTGTTGCCATGGTAGCCAGGTTGCTAGCCATTCTCCCCAAGTATGGAAATGAACTGGAGGGAGGGAGTGCTGAGGGTGGATTATCTCTGATGTCACAATGCTACTGCTCAGGCAGCACCAGTGGGCCGCAAATGTGCAGTGCGTATGTGTGTGTGTGGGGGGGGGAATGGGGGGGGGACAGGCTTTCCCAGTGCTCCTCTTTTGCAAATTTCCTAAAGAAGCCAACAACATAACTACACAGAATACACAGTAATGATGATTCCACACACATTATTGTTCTGGCTCCTAAGAAACAAATTAGCAAAACATTGCGAACTTCCAGCAAGAGAATTTTATGTTTTCTCTAACTTCTCTGCTTGTGTGCCACAAAACATAAAAGACACAATCTCATCAAAAATGAAATAAAATTCTGAAGCCAAATGCCCTTTTGAAACAGAAAAAAAATGGAACCATTTCATTCTGGTAAGTTTACTCTTACTGAAGCACTTCACTTTTCCTTTCCCCT
>NW_027055679.1:0-7000 GCF_011386835.1 Chrysemys picta bellii | reverse complement strand
TTCACATTTCCTATCAGGGTTCAAAGGGTAACCCCCATCTGAGCTACCAACATGTTGCAGGACACCAGACAATGATTTCATAGAACCCAGTTACTGGTACTTAACTGACAATACAGGTATCAGGGCTTTTGAACTTTTGCATCTGGCCAAGCTGAGCACAAGCCCCCTTCCTTGGGATGGACCCCAGGTGGGAAACCTTAAACAGAGAGCTTGGGAATTGTTAACAGGGGAGCCCTGATGAACAGAGGGGTGAGGCAGGGTCTGCAGGGAAGGAGACTGAAACACAATCCCCAGAAGCAGGGGTTCCTGGGATAAGCTGAGGCAGCCCAGGTTTTGAGGGAAATACTGAGGTTTAGGTAAGGCATAGGCCTGTAGGCCTTCAGTTGCTTTATTCTTTTCTCTGTGATTGCTGTGTTCCTATGGATAAATAAAGAAGAACACTGTCCTGGGTCTGGTACTATTCAATATTTTCGTAAATGACTTGGATGATGGAGTAGAGATACACTTACATAATTTGTGGATGGCATGAAGCTGAGAGGGGTCGCAAGCTCTTTGGAAGACAGGGTTGAAATTCAAAATGATTTTGATAAACTGGAGAATTGGTCTGAAATCACTAAATTGAAATTCAATAAAGACAAGTGCAAAGTATTAGATTTAGGAATGAAAACTCAAATAAAAAAAATGGGGAATAACTAGCTAGGCAGCAGTTCAGCAGAAAATGATCTCAGGGTTATAGTGGATCACAATCTGAAAAGTTGTGATGCTGTTGTAAAAAAGGGAAATGTCATTCTGAGTTGTATTAACAAGAATGTTATATGTAATAAGACACAGGAGGTAACTGTCCTGCTCTACTTAGCTCTGGTGTGGCCTCAGTTGGAGTTCTGTGTCCAGTTTTTCTCATCACTGTTTAAGAAAGATAAGGACAAACTGGAAAACGTCCAGAGGACAACAACAAACAGAGTAAGAGGTTTAGAAAACATGATCTATGAGGAAATGTTGAAAGAATTGGACATTCTCAGTTTAGAGAAGAGAAGACTGAGAGGTGAACTGATAACAGTCTTCAAATAACTGAAAGGTTGTTTGTCAATTGTTGTCCATATCCACCAAGGGTAGGATTAGACAATCATTTTAGATTGTAGCAAATGAGATTCAGATTAGATATTAGAAAAAAAAATTCGAACTATAGGGTAATTAAGTACTGGAAAAGGGTATGTAGGGAGGTTGTGTAATTCCCATCATTGGTGACTTTGCACAAGAAGTTAGACAAACATCTGTCAGGGTGGCCTAGGAATACTTAAACCTCCGTTGGTGTGAGGAGATGGACTAGATGACCTCTTGAGGTTCCTTCCAACCCTACATTTCTCTTATTCTGTGGTTTTATCAACTATTGAGGACTGCTGATATAAAAATAGTAAAGGCTGTTTAACTTCCTCCTGAGTAACCAATGGACTGAAGAGTAGTTGATCCTTTTCACATAAGATGATACATCCTGTGTTATCCAAAATCAGAAATGCCTTTTCTGCATCATTGGTAACAATTTTATCATATTGATTTGCAGTGGAACTCCACCACCGTTAGGATTTTTTGTTTGTTCCTAGTATACTTAAAAAATGCCTTGTGAGTCTCCTTAGCACAGCAACCCATGATTTTTTTTCCCTGATATCATTAGTTTCTCTTATCAATTTTTTACACATCATAACATCTAATGTATATTGATTGTTATATAATACTACTGTTTTCCATTTGTTATATATTGCTTTTTTATTTCTAATTGCTGCCTGCACTGTGCCACTGCACCATGATTGGCATTCAGCCAAAATTTTATGGCCGTCGAGCATCTAACTCCCTGTAAATTCCTGTCTTCCTTGAATTTCTAGGGCACATTATGCCCCGGTTGGTTGGAGGGCATAGTGCCTGTTCAGGACGTGTGGAAATAAGAGATGGAGAAACATGGACCACAGTCTGTGATGCCCACTTTGATCTCAAAGCTGCCAACGTTATTTGTAATGAACTAGAATGTGGAACAGCTCTATCTATCCCAGGAGGAGCTCACTTCGGAGAAGGACATGGACCAATCTGGACTGAAGCGTTACAGTGTGCGGGAAATGAGTCCCACCATGCGTACTGTCCCAGGATATTGGACATCAGTCAGACATGCTCACACGCAAATGATGCTGGAGTCATATGCTCACGTAAGAATTCAATGCAAAGTCTTTAAAATCCCAGTTATGTGAATTCTATATTAGGGTGAAGCAATATACAGATCTCACTGTGTAGAGAGTGAGGGTAATAAGATGGCACCAGCTTCTCGTAAAACACAAATGATCCAAGATAACTAGAATTGGGTCTAATGCCCTGACTTTCCTTTCTTTAACTATTTGTTATAAAATAGCTCCAAGGTTCCCTCTCTAAACCCCTTCTCCCTTCTCCCCAGGGCACACAGGGCTCCGGCTGGTGAACGGCAGCATAGCGTGCTCAGGGAGGGTGGAGATCCAGGTTCTTGGTGCCTGGGGAACACTCTGTGACTCACGCTGGGATTTACCAGATGCCAACGTTCTCTGTCATCAGCTTGACTGCGGATTTGCTTTATCAGCCCCAGGAGGAGGGTATTTTGGGAGGGGAACTGGCTCTGTCTGGACAGACACATTTCACTGTAAAGGAACTGAACCCCATTTGGGCCATTGCCCTGTTACTGCCCTGGGGGCCTCTCAGTGCTCCCATGACAATGATGCCAGTGTGGTTTGCTCAGGTAAGTGTAATGCTGGATTAAGGACACCTGCCCCTCAGTATATGACACTGACCCCAGAGCAGGGGAACCTCAGGGCACAGTAAGGGGAGGGGGAGCTAGATCCTAAACCACATATAATAATGGTAAATGTATTAAAAATAAAAATAAAGTAAATATTATCACTAAAAGAATAGTGATGACCCGGGAATGCCCTGGATTCTCCAGTAAAAACATCAACAAGTCTGTCCTTCCACAGGGCAGTGGAGCATCGGCAGTACTTTGTCCTTTGGGTTTCATAAATGTCACCAATTCACTGTTCTCATCCTTCTCCAAATCACTGCTATAGTAATTAGAGGGGGAGCTACTAGCAATTCCCAATATGGAGGTTGCTTCACACTTTCTATTATAAAATACTCTCAACACCTTCTTGAGAAGCTTTTATGCCTTAATTGTTTGCAGCAGGCCTTTGCAATTGGGGAAGGGGTAATGATGGGGCCAGGGAAGTGCCTCCCCCTAGTGCAGGGGAATCCCTTCCAAGTTTGGCTGAATTATAAACTGCTGGAAATAAACATTTCCTTTCTCTCACTTGAGTCCCTGAGGGTATTTTTGGTGTCATGCCACAGAGAAAGTAGCACTTTATCTCAATATTTTTTTCTAACATTTTTCCATACCTTTCCAATTGAAAAAAAAAAACCTCAAAAGATTTCCCCCCACCCTGTTTTTTTACACTTTTTAAATTTTTTCTAACTTTTTACAGTGGAAGAAAAGATGGAAAAAATAGAAAGCGGGAGATAGGGAGAAAACGTGTAAATCAAAATATGAAAAGGAAAATTGATTTTTTTTCATTTTCAAAAAGTTTAAATGAATCAACATTTTAGTTAGAATCTAAACAAAAATTCTCATTCCATTTCCACATCCCAATCTCTTCTATGTGTTTAAAAGTTGATATACTGCATTATCGTACTGTATTTAAGAGGAAAAATATTGGGTTGTCGACCAGCTCTAATATTTTCCTTCTATAAAAACATTAAAAAAATAAACAGTGTTATTAATCAAAGCCAAATGCACAAAAATTAAGAAAAATCAGAGTTAATGTTACCCATGTAATATTAATTCAGCCCTCCCCCTCCCTTCTGCATATACATTATGACACAGTCTAATTGCATGTACATGGCCTATTATTCCCCTCCATCCCACCAGCTCCTGCCTCCTTTACTGCACAGGGAGGATGGTGATCAGGAGCTGAGGGAGCTGTAGATTACTGCTTTTTAGCCTCATCATTTAACCTGTGACCCAGGGCCTTACTCACTCTACATACCGTACAAACACTGCACTGAATACAGAATTATTAATTTCTTCATGGGCTTTTCTATGGTGCTCGTCACCGTAGTATCAGAGTGCACCACAAACATTAATTAATTTGTCTTCATAACACCCTTGGGAGATAGCAGATTCTTATGATGCCCATTTCAAAAGTGACTTAGGCACTTAGAAGCCTAAGAATAACATTTTCAAAAGTGCCTAAGTGACTTAGGGACTTAAATCCCATTTTCTCCAGTAACGTAGGAGCCGAAGAACTCTGAAAACTTCACCTTCTTGTAGCGTAAATCACTTCTGAAAATGGCACTTAGGCTCCTACATCATTTAGCTGCTTTTGAAAATGTTACATACAATGAATAAAGCCAAACTTCCAAACTCGCTACTTATTTGGAGTGATTGAGCACCAACCTGAGACCCTCAGGGCCTGATTCTTCAGAGTACTCACCATTTCTGTAGAGCTTTATGTGTTCAAAGTACTGTCCAGACATTAATAAACCCTCACAGAACTCCAGGAAAGCAGGTGGGTAAGTATTAGTATTAGCTCCATTTTACAGCTGGTGAAACTGAGAAAAGCAAAGTGACTTGCCCAAGGCCACCCAATGAGTCAGCAGCGGAGCCAGGATAAAAATGAATATTTTGACTCGCAGCCCTGTGCTCATTCCACCTGGCCACACTGCCTGACTGCAGAAGAGCTGAGCAGCCACATCTTGTCTTGACCCTAGCGGCAGTTGTGAGTGCTCAGTACTTCTGCAAATCACATTTCATAAAAACTGGCTTCAGAGACCTGCTCAGCATCACCTGTGAAGTCTGCGGCAGAGGCAGGAACAGAACTGAGCTCAACTGAATGACAGTTACTGCTTTTAACAAGATCATCCTAGTTCTTCCTGCGCTCCCCTGCTCATTCTCTACAGGCCTTCCAGTTTCTAAAGTGAATGAGGCAGGGGTCATACAGGCAACAGCCTGAGGCTGCACAACCCCAATTTATCCATCCTGGGCACTGAAAGTGGCCAGGGCTCTGCAGGAAAAATAATTCACTGGAAAACTGAATTGTAATGGCCAGCCAATCTGGTTCTCTTGTGGCTAAATGGAGCCTGTCTTATGGGTCTATAGATATGTAGAGTTTTAAGACCCAAAGAGGCCATTGTGGTCATTTGCTTCTCCCCTCACCAAAGGGACCCCTCCTGCTTAATGAAGTTGCAGCTCCCTTCTCTGCGCCATCTTCTCAGCCATGTACAGAGTCTCCATAGGGCTTCTTGACTGGCTGGAACTGGGGTCCTGACAGAGAAACCTACTGCAGAAGCCCTGGATTTCAACCTTCTTCCTAATAATGGACACGTAGCTTCCAGGACTGTCTCCCACAGAGCCCAGAGTCACTGGTGCCATTATACACCATGAGTAAGCCTATAGGGCCCTGCCCAGCACTCACAACAGATGTCTACTCTCCTCTTTACAGCTGATACCTTTGTACCATGGGGGCAATTCACCTCACAGTTCTCCTGCTTCTCACAGATGCTGCTACCTGCATTCCTAACTGAATTCCCTGCAGCCCTGCCCAGCCTCTCCTCTACCCAGCCCATACCCTGGTTCTCGGAGGGAACTCCTCAGCACATGAAGATGCTGATTTCTCCCTACAGTTACTGGAAGGAGAATCCCTTCTAAGGAAAAATACCTGGTCCCTTCTGTACAACCTCCATCTGCCATGATCCCATCTGGCCTTCCTGAGGGGCTGTGGTACCCAGTTATAACCATGAGGCTCCTCGGAAAGCCCCAAATCAACTCTCTATCCTTACTCTATGCTAGTACCATAGCTAGGACAGGTTTCAGAGTGGTAGCTGTGTTAGTCTGTATCAACAGAAAGAACGAGGAATACTTTTGGCACCTTAGAGACTAACAAATTTATTTGAGCATAAGCTTTCATGGCCTAAAGCCCACTTCATCAGATGCATGGAGTGGAAAATACAGTTGGAAGATTATATATATATATATATATATATATGTATATATATATATATATACAGAAAACATGAAAAAATGGGGGTTGCCAGACCAATCGATTAAGGTGGGCTATTATCAGCAGGAGAAAAGAAAACTTTTGTAGTGATAATCAGGATAGCCCATTTCAAACAGGGGCCCCAAATTCTGGGGGGTGGACAATGACGGGAGGGGCAGAGGGAAGGGTGCAGGAGGGATCCAGTGCCCTGGTGAGGGGGCAGGAGGGGGTGCTTTCTTCCCTCCACCCCTTCCAGCCGGCCCTTCCCGCTCAGCAGGCATCCAAAGCTGAGATGCCCTAGCCACAGAGGCTGTGGGGCGTGCTTAGGGTAACCAGATAGCAAATGTGAAAAATTGGACAGGTGGTGGGAGCTAATAGGTACCTATATCAGATTTGTGGGGCTCCGTCCCTGATTTGGCTGGGCCTGGATGCTAACTCATGGCTACACCCCTGCACTACACTAGCTACATGCAGGCATTCTCCTGCTCCAGACTCCAGTCTTAGGGAGAACTCCTGTCTCCGTTGAAGTCAATGGAGGTTTTAGCATTCCCTTCAGTGGGGCCAGGATTTCACTCTTAGCCTTGAAATGTTATTTGGCTACAAAGATCCTTGAGCTGTTTGGATCCAGTGCACACACACTGCACCCGTCAGGTTGCCATATTAGTACATACTGTACCTGACACAGTCAGTGGGTGTCCCCTGCTCTGACTCTGCTGTTGTCTTTTAACATTGTTAGTCTCTCCTGGCTGCACCTGGGTCTGAACTCGGTGAGTAATTCCTAACTTACCACCTGTAGGACTCACTGATTCTGAGACACATGCAAAGACTGAGATTCACATCCCAAGGAAGTCACAATATTCACCGACAGAGAACGTCCCCTTCCCCACCCCACACATAACCTGCTTAGTGTGGTGTGGACTGATCAGCTGGAATCTCATGATGGGCTCAGAGATGACACCACA
>NW_027055678.1:0-7000 GCF_011386835.1 Chrysemys picta bellii | reverse complement strand
ACCCCGGGAGGAACCCAGCACAATAGTGTTTCACAACTATTGAACTCTTTAAATTGTCTGGGAAAACAATTATGTGGGCTCCAGGCAAACAAATGAGAAAATATCAGGGATGGACCAAAGCTGCGGGTTTCACTCCCAGACCCAGATCTGAACTTGTCAACGTTCAGAGTGATGGGTGGGGTCATTATTCCAATTTGGGCCAAAGAAGTGGTGCAAGCATATGATAGGTGTAGTATGTAAATGTAATTGTTATCCTGAAAGGTACTAATGGCTGCTATGGGGGAAGCAAGGGAGAGCTCAGTGGTTTGAGGATTGGCCTGCTAAACCCAGAGTTGTGAGTTCAATCCTTGAGGGGGCCATTTAGGGAACTGGGGTAAAAATCTACCTGGGGATTGGTCCTGCTTTAAGGAGGGGGTTGGATTAGATGATCTTCTGGGGTCCCTTCCAACCCTGATATTCTATGATCACAGGGTCTTGGATCAAAAGCAAATCACAGACCTCATGAAAGCCAATGGCTGGGCCAAGCATGCTCAATAGACAGAACCATCAAAATCCTTTATGCAGTAAAAACATCTGCAGACAGTGGGGGCTATTGCCCAAGGCACTGTCCACATGGTCAGGGCAGAGCTAGCCAGGGGTTTCCCTTGTTGCCAATGCAGGGGCCAGGATATTGGTGTTGGACTATGTCTGTTGGAGGGAGAAACCAGGAGAGGAATTGTGACCAGGATCCTGGAAAGGATAAAAGAAACAAAGCCTGTTGGTGCTCGCTGGAGAGGCAGGCTGGGAATTTATGAGCATTGAAACTGCGGGCTATTGTTAGGTTCAACTGTGTTCAGGAAAACAGAACTTTGTGTGCACTTAGCTTTGGGTCCTACCACGAGTGAACATCACTGAGTTAACTTGGTTGAAAAAAGCCCCTTTTTTCCATAGAACAGACCATGCCCAAGGGGTTTCCTTTGGAACTGGACTGAACAGAGCAGCAGCTGAATAACCTTCCTTATGGATTGCAGTAAAGTGACCATTTTGTATTTGCTTGGCATTAAAGGAGCTGGATGGTCTGGCCACGTACTAGTGTGAATTGCACTGTTCTCTAAGCTCCATGGAGGCTCCTTAAACATGGTGTTCCCAACTCAGCCACCCACTGCTGCAGCCAGCCTGTTCCAGGAGTCACAGGGGAACTCTGCATGTAGCCATAGCTCCTAGGCATAGTAATGATGCCTGGACTTGCTCCCAGTCTCTGGGACAGTTCTGGGCCTTCAAACCCTGTCCTGGGGGCCAGTTCTCCAGGCACTATCAGAGGACTGTGTGGCAGGCAGTGGCCCATCCTCACAGTCCCTGTGAATTGCCTCTCTCCCAGCAGCCATCTTTGCCTCTCCACAACCTCCAGAAATGCAAACAGCTCTAGAGGCAACTGGGGGCAGGGGGTGGAACTCAGAGCTACTGGGAGAAAAGCAGCTTGCAGGGAGTGGGGGCAGAGTCTGGGTGGGGAGAAGAGAGGGGGAAAGAGCCGAGAGGAGGAGGGCAGGAGGAGACCAGTGGAAGAGGGAAATGTGTGGGGCAGGCGGGGAGAGGAAGCTCTGGTAGGGAGCACAAGGCTGTAATGCCAAGCTATGCAGAACAAAAATTGCGAGGTTAAAAAACCATCCAGTCTCATTTTTCCATCCGTCTTTGGACTTTAGAACCCCCCTCTACTCCTCTGCCAGAGTGGGGGTGAGAATCACAGGCTGAAAAGTCAACATTTAATGCACCCAAACTGCACAACTCCCGCGGCTGCTCAGCTGGAGACTGCGCTTACCCTCCCCTCACCCGTGAGACTGGAACTGCCGTCCATTGCCCAGCACTGCCTTCGCTCTCCCCTCCTGGTTCAGTTCCTCTGACAGATGAAGGGCTGGTAAATGCAGCGTGGTTCACACTCGCACACAGAACTTCTGTTACTGGTCAGGGGTGAGTTACAGACCTTCAAACTGACATCAACCATTCACATCAGCTACAGTGTCACCGTAACACGACGGGAATGATTTAGCCATTTGCAAATAGCAACACTTCCCAGGCTTCCCCCACCCCACCCCCCACAACTTCTCTGCCTGAGACTGGGAAACACTGCCCCCATTCTAGAGCCCCCTCCCCTCTCCTCCCCATCTCTCCTCACTCCTGCCCCCTACCACTCCTGTCCCCATCCCCAGCCTGCTCCAGACTCCGTTCCCCTCCCCAATACTCCCTCCTGTCCCCTGTTCCAAAATCCCTCCCCTACCTCATGTCCACCAGCACCAGACCCCCCTGTCCATTCCCATTCCTCCATCCTCCCCAACATGTGCCCCTGCTCCAGGCTCCCGCTGCTACCTCCCATCCTCTGTGCCACACCCCTCCGCTCCTCACCCTCTTACTGCCCTGCTTCAGGCCCCCTCCCTCCTGACCCTACACATGATCACCCTTCCCCAACCCAGCTCCTCCTTCCCCCCTTTATAGAGCCCCCTCTTCTCCCCATGCCTCCTTCTGCCCCCCTCTGCTCTCTCCCTTCCCCTCTCTCCCTCCTGCCCAATTCCTCACCCCCGCCTCACTTCTCACTCCTCCCTCCACCTCTCCATGCAGACTCTCTTCTCTAGATCCCCTTCTCCTCTCCTCCCTCCTGCCCCCTGTTCAATAACCCCCTCCAGCCCCATGGTCCCTTCTCTCCCTCCAGATGATCCTGTGCTCCATCTCCACTCCTCCCTCCTGCCTCAGTTTCAGATCCCTGTCCCCTCCCCTCCCTTCTGACTCTCTCTCCTGCTTCCCTGTTAACCCCCACTGCAGACACCCCTCTCCCCCACTTCTCCCTCCTGCCCCTGCTTTCCAACCTCCTTCCCGCCCCCCGCTCCACACCTACCTCCTCGCTCCTGCCCCTTTCTACTCCCCTTTCCAGACCCTCTACCCTCTGTCCCTCCAACCCCCGCTACAGACTCTCTCCCTTCCCCACCCTCTTTCCTCCCCTTGCTCCAGAATCCCCTCCCCACCCCTCCCTCCAAGCCAACTCATCGTCTTTAGCCCATTTCCCTTGCAACCCTTGAATCTGCCTCTTGTCCCACCAGTGCCCTGCTTCCCTTACTCTCCCCCTCCTCCTTTCACTGGGTCTCTGCTGCCCATCATGGTCCCTGGGTCCTCTCCAGCCTCCTCAGCCACACAGAGACAGCCGTGTTCCCCGCGGGCTTTAGTGGGAAGTGGCAGCCAGCTTTACTCAGGGCGGCCTCACTCCCACACATTGACACACTGTAGGGAGATGGCGGCATCTCGCTGGCTTCAGCCCCAGTGACAGTGACAGGAGATGGCACCATTTAGAATAAGGGAAACTTTGTGAGTTGGCGCCTTTCATTGTGTTCTCATGAGACAGGTAAAAACACCCCAAATTGCCAAAGTGGAGATAAAATGGTGAGAGCTGGAGCACTGAAAACCCCAAGTGTGAGGCCCTGAGATGTGAGAAGGTGAAGCCATCAGGCAGCTCTGGGCATGTCACATTCTCCTGGCTCTGGGCGTGGATCCCCTGCTGCCGGGTGTGGACTCTGCTGTGATAACGCTGGGGAGGGGGCTCCCTGCTCACTCTGACCCTGCTCTGTGTCTCTCCTTGAAGGTGCCAATGAGTTGAGGCTGGCGGATGGAGGCAGTCCCTGTGCCGGGAGAGTGGAGGTTAAACACCAGGATCGGTGGGGGACGGTGTGTAGTGATCGCTGGGACATGGCAGATGCTGGGGTTGTCTGTAAGCAGTTGGGATGTGGAGCTGCTATCAGTGTCCATCTTAATGCTCATTTTGGAGCAGGATCTGGACCAATTTTGCTGGATGAAGTTTCCTGTGATGGTACCGAGTCTGCTCTCTGGCACTGTCGGAACGAGGGATTTGGTGAGAGTGACTGTGGTCATAGAGAGGATGCTGGAGTGACCTGTTCAGGTAAGAATCAGCCAGCTCTGTCCTGAAAGGCAAATTCCCTGAGACAAAAGGGCTTGAACCCAGAGGGCATCGTGTGCCTGTGGCCCTAACGAGAAATGAACAAAAACCAGAAAAACTCCTGTCATTGTTATTACTGAACTGTAATTATGACTAATGTCCCTGGCCACTGAGGAGCCCCCTGTGTGACTGTGAAGTGTTTTCATTATCTCATCTCCAGTTATTTCAATGCAATGTCTTTCCTTTCCTCTAAAAATGCAGATATGAGAGAAAATGTAAAAGGAAAATGTCAGGTTGGTCCTAAGTCACTGAGGCACTTTTGAAAATGTTACACTCATGCTAAATTCCAAACCCAGAAACCCAACCGCAGAGGTACAGAGGGTGGGGAATTTAGGTAGCCCCTTTGCAACCCTCATAGGGTGACCGAGGAATGGGTGGATTCTCCCAGCTTGGCCAGAATTTGATTTAGCCGAGAGCACCCCCCTGACTCCCTATTACTTCTCACATTTTGGACCAACCAGTAATAGAAAATTACACAATCTCTGATACCCTGTAGTTCTAGCGTAGCATATACAGCTCACCCAAAAATATACCTCAACCCTACACAGCACAGGAATATCATATTATGGAGTCATTTGTTGTGACTCCGTAGTTAACATTACAACTACTGATCCATTATATGTTTTATTTTTAACTTCTCTCTTCTTAACATTTAGTAGGAATAATATCTTCCTCTGATATAGCACAGGGAAGAATGGAATATATCCCATAGTTTCCAAAAGATTTAGCAGCTCCCCTGGCAATGGAAGCTCAGGGAAGTGTTTAATCTCAACCCTTTCCTGGATTTTGAGTGTTTCAGGGATAAACCTCAACATTCTCTTCACAGGGTAGCAGGGGAGAGGGGTTGTATGTGTCACCCTTCTGCGAGGTGGAACTGGCAGCAACCAGGGCCAGGTTCAGTACCTAATGGTTCCTTTTCAACAATATGACACAGAACCAGTTTGAGTCCCCAGGACTGGTGAATGGGGCAGGCCACTGTGCCGGGACTTTTACTGCAAAGGCAGCCGGGGGACAGTCTGAGATGATTCCCGGGATCTGTCAGACTCCAATGTCATTTGCAAACAACTGGGATGTGGGCGTGCCATCAATGCACTCTCCCGACATAGTCTGAACTGTCATTGGAAATGAATCACCTGAGCAAACGACAGTGACGTCCTCGGTAATCCCTGCCTGGGCTGTCTCAGACATGGAGTTGTCACAGAGAGTCAGAAGAGTCTCACTTCCTGCACACTGGACCCTTCTCAGCCGCACAGGGCCCGTTCCTTGCTCAGACTTAGGGGGGTTATAAGCTTTCTCCGCGACTCCGCACTGGAGCTGCCTGCACAACACGCTGGTATCGTCCATGTCCCACTGATCGTCCAGCACTCTGCCCCACACACCACAGAGGGAAATCTCAACTCTCCCATCGCACCGGCTCTCTCCATTCAGCAGTCTGAGTGATTCAGAGCGACCTGGGCTCAGGAGAGATGAGAAATACACTGAATAACACTCCCTGTTATACACTAGAAATAATACAGAGTGTGCATGAAATTATGGACTGTTTCTCAATAAGAAGGTTATCACCCAATGATTGGAGCATGTCACAGTGTTAAATGGAACAATCTCTGTCAGAAGAAACTTTCTCTTTTGAATCTCTAAGTGAAGCTGCTATAAGGATTGTAAAACTCTGAGCTTGACACAAGGGCTTGCCAACAGACCCTCTAAATGAGTGAGCGAGGGAATTCCTACAGATTACTGATTGGGAAAATAGTCTCTGTGTGTGGTGGTGGAATGGCTGCTGAGGTTTGTAGTCACTTTATCCAGGCTTAAATACCTGGAAGCCAGTGAATGGTGTCTGCACAGGCACTTAGCAGTTGAGTTGTGAATGATTTAGGCAAGTTTGCCTTGGAGGAGTTTGGCCAATGGAAGAGTAGGATTCATGGTGGTCAGGAACAGGTTATTGTTGATAAATTCCCTTAGTTTCCTCTGATATTTGCTCAGTAGGAGGCAACTTTCTTGGTTCCCCTGTGTTCGGTGCAGGAGCTCCTCATGTTAGATAGTTCCTGGCACTGGTGGTTCTCACTGGAGCTGTCCCCTGAAGTGTGGTGTCATCTCTGAGCCCAACGTGAGATTCCAGCTGATCAATTCACACCACACTAAGCAGGTTGTGTGGGGAGCGGGGGGGGGCAGGGAAAGGGAAGTTCTCTGTTGGAGAATATTATGACTTTCTTGGGATGTGAATCTCAGTCTTTGCGTGTGTCTCAGAATCAGTGAGTCCTACAGCAAGGTGGTAAGTTAGGAATTACTCACCGAGTTCAGACACAGCTGCAGCCAGGAGAGACTGACAATGTTAAAAGACGACAGCAGAGTCCATACACGGCACCCCCACTGGCTGTGTCAGGTACAGTATGTACTAGTATGGCAACCTGACGGGTGCACTGTGTGTTCACTGGATCCAAACAGCTCAAAGATCTTGGCAGTCAAATAACATTTCAAGGCTAAGAGTGAAATCCTGGCCCCACTGAAGGCAATGGTAAAACCTCCATTGACTTCAATAGAGCCAGGAGTTTGCCCTAAGACTGCACCAGGAGAATGCCTGAATGCAGCTAGTGTAGGGCAGTGGGGAAGTATTGCCTCTCAGAGGCATCCAGGGGTGGTGTGCTGGGTGGCTGGAGGTTTTCTACAATGGGACGTGGGGCAGTGTTTGCTCCAATCAGATGTCTGGAGTCACCCCAGCAATTGTCTGCAAACAGCTGAACTGTGGAGACGGAGGATACATTTCAGGAGGCTCTGAATATGGAAAGGGTCCGACATGGCTGGACCATGTTGCATGTAGTGAGCAGCACAGCTCCCTCTGGCAGTGCCCATCAGACCAATGGAATCCAAAGTCTTGTGATAACCGAGCAGAAGAGACCCATATTTCTTGCACTGGTAATTCTGAAACTACCTGCATGTGCACGTGCACACATGTATGCAATGTGTTCAATTAATAGAAAGGTTAGGATAGAACTTGTTGTTGTTCACATCTCAGTGTAGACAGATTTAAAT
>NW_027055677.1:0-7000 GCF_011386835.1 Chrysemys picta bellii | reverse complement strand
CCTGCCACTTAGTGTCACGGAGGGACACAAGGGTGAGGAAATGGAAATATGGAGCACAAGCACGTACAGCTATTCCCTAGGCACGGTTCAAAAATGAACCAGTTGCAAGTCACACAGCCAGCTTGGGTTATGCAGAGGGGGGCCGGGGAAATGTGGGGGGGCTTCAAGGGGCAGGGGACTGATGAAAAGGTCCAGAGTGTAAGGGGTGAGAGGTAGGCCGGGAGCACCCTCCCACAAGCCCTGCTAAAGGAAGACCCGCGAGGTGGGCAGAAAGACAGCCCTCACCTTGTGGAGTATGCGCCATTGAGTTTGAGGGGTGGAGAGCCCCATGTGCTGGCCGAATGCCAGGGGATCCGCCCAGTCCCTCCGGTCGTAGTCCAGGAGATCTCTGATTCTTGTGATACCTGCCAGGACCAACCTCTGGCGCACTGATGGGGACTCTAACAAAAGCCTGCACCTCGTCAGTTCCTGGAGGAGGAGAGGCAAAAGCCCACCCATATCTGATGTCTGAAGGCCCTTCCCCCAGCCTAAGGGGATGAGCGACTAAACCCAGGGCCCAAATAATTTCGGGGACAACTAATAAGAAAACAGGGTCAGCAGTGAGATCATAGGGTCATAAGCTGGGAGCCAGAGGGGGACACCAAGCAGAGAACCCGAGATAGTGCCCACTGCTCCTTGAAGGTGTCTGGGAGCCAGCAGATGTGGCCCAGAGGAACGCTGCCCAGACATATGATCAGAGGGAGGAACAAAAATAGGACCTACAGTTGCAGCGCACCTCCCCATCCAGCATACTCCTCCTGGTTTTATAGATGGCCACTTTGGTCAATGCCCGGAGGAGGTAGGCCAGGGGATCCCACGACTTCATGGGGCCATGGACAGGGTGTGCATAAATTAGGAGGTGTGAGGAAAAGTTCAGGCAGAACCTTAGGAGAAGGTTCTGAAGGAGCCAGAAAAAGTGCTGCAATATGGCACACTCAAAATAAATGTGTGCCAGGGTCTCCCTCATGCCACAAAAGGGGCAGGTGTCGGGGATGGGGGTGAACTGTGCCAAGTACACGCCCATGCCCATGGCTTCATGAAGGAGCCACCAGCTGATATCCCTGGCAGGCCATGGGACCAAGTGGAATACAGGCTGGCCCAGCGGGGTTCCTTGCCCCCAAGAGATGGCAAAAGGTCCCACCACTTAGTATCGGGGCAGGACACAAGGGTAAGGAAATGAAATGTGTGGAGCACGAGTGTGCACAGATGTTTCCTTGGCGCGGTTCAGAAATGAACTGGCTGCAGATCATGCAGCTGGCTCAGATTGCAGGGGGGAGTGAGCCGGGAGGGGGGAGTGGCTCACTTGGCAGGAGCCCAATGAAAATGTCTGGAAGGCCAGGGGTAAGGGGTGGGTGGGGAGCATCCTCCTACAGGACCCACTCATGGAATGCCCGAGAGATGGGCGGTAAGGCTGCTGTCTCCTACTGGAGTACGCATTGGGGGGGTATGAGGGGTGGAGAGCCCCATGCACTGACCTAGCACCCAGGGACCCACCCAGCCCCCCTGGTTATAGTCCAGGAGGTCTCCAATCCTGGTGTTTCCTGCCAGGAACAGCCTCTGGTGCAATGATGAGGACTCCAAAAAGGCTTGCACCTATTGAAATCCGGGAGGCAGGCAGGTACAAGCCTGCCCGCGTCTGAAGTCCCCTTTCCCAGCTGGGCCAGCCTGTATTCTACCTTGGTCCCACGGCCCACCAGGGATATCAGCTGGTGGCTCCTTAATGGAGCCATGGGCATGGGCGTGTACTTGGCGCAGTTCACCCCCATCCCCGACACCTGCCCTTTTTGCGGCATGAGGGAGACCCTGGCACACATTTATTTTGAGTGTGCCATATTGCAGCACCTTTTCTGGCTCCTTCAGAACCTTCTCCTAAGGTTCTGACTGAACTTTTCCACACACCTCCTGATTTATGCACACCCTGTCCATGGCCCCATGAACATGGCCCTTGTCCAGCATCCTCTTCCTGGCATTATAGATGGCCACCTCGGCCAGCGCCAGGAGGAGGTTGATGAGGCGGTCTCATGATTTCATGAGGATATGGACTGCGTGTGCATAAACCAAGTGGTGCAGGGGGAAGTGTGGTCAGAACCTTAGGAGAAGGTTCTGGAGGAGCTGGAAAAGGGGCTGAAACCTGGCACACTCCAAATAGACATGTGCCAGCGTCTCCCTCACGCTGCAGAAAGGGCAGGTATCAGGGACGGGGGTGAACTGTGCCAGGTATACACCTGTGCTTATGAAATGCATGGTGCATGAGCATGTACAGATGTGTCCCTTCCAACCCAAGAATACCTGCTCCACATCCCCTGGAGTAAACACACACACACCAGAATAGTACAAGGAATATAGGAAAGGGAAATACTTCATCACACAGGGATGAATGGAGGGGGAAGATAGGAGGAGCAGTAAAACAGGGTTACATCCAACACAAGGCCCCAATGATCCATAGTCTGAAAGGGGCAATGCATCTATACCCAGAGTTCAGGAGACCTGGGCAAAGTTCCAGTCTGGCAGTGAGTCTTTGGGAAGGCGCTTGTGTGACAGGTGAACTAATGGACGATAGGGGCTGACAGCATTGGCAGAGCAGAAGAGGCAGGGTTGGATACAAGAGTAGGCAAGTGGGGAAGGGTTAGGTTGTGAAAGGCCCATAAAGGAGGAACAAAAAGCTTGCATATGACATGTTCTATGGGACTCAAGAAGGGGACTGACATTGTCACTGTGACAGGTCAAAAAGGTGACTTTGCAACATCATTTTGACTAGACAGGAAAGTGAGGTGGGTGCCAGGAAGGTCCGAGAGGATGCAGATAAGCACCGGAGAGAATTTGAGTCATTCAGACTGAGGGAATAGGCCTGATAATGGAAATGCAAGGGAGGAAGAAGTGGCAAGGCTTGGATACAGCTTGGATGCATGGCTCTAGAGATGGTGAAAAGTCAAAGATGACCCTCGTGATGCATCTGAGTGACATGAAGGATGGTAGTACTGTCAATGGTGACTGAGAATGGCTCAGTTTTAACCAAGTTACAATGAAATAGATAGCAAAATATCCACAAGGAGATGACAGAGAGACAGGCCAAGATACAAGACTGTGGAGAGGAATCCCATCAGGAATGGATCTCTAAACAACCGAATTTGTGTCCAGGTTTTGGTTCATTGCAGTCTCACTCCCATTGAAGAAAAAGGAAGTTTTGTCATTTGCTTCAATGGAAGGCGCTTGCTTTCCCGTTGCATTGCTGTTCAATTTTGCAAGCCTGTGCAGGGACTGGGGACACCGTGCTCCTCTTTGTAAATTGGAGAGTACCAGATCAGAAACTCATTTACAGTATGAGGCCATTTGGGACCTACCCTAAATTAGGCATCTCCATGACTGTGAAGAGGCACTCTCTCTTTGGACAGTACAGAAAGGCATGGAGCTGTCCAGCTGATGTGACACTCAAAAATTGCAAGTGGGAAATGCACAAAATCGGCTAGACTTGCCCTTTGCTTTAGTCTTTCTGATATTAGATACAGAGTGAGCTGACATTGCACAGCCTGTTTGGTAAATAGGAACCTCCTACAAAAGAAAGTTGACTGGTTTGGCCCTGCCTGCTACTAGCAAGTTTGTTGCTAATCACAAGATTTCTCACAGTGACAATAAGATGCGGTGACAGCTTAGAACTCAGTAGTGGTCCAGGCTTAAACGGTCATTGGTGCAGGACTAGAACTTGGGTCTGTAAACTAGATACTGTAATCCCACTGTTATAGAGTCATTCTGACTGCTCTTTGGCCCACTAACTATTTAAGTATTTCATACAAAGTGAAGCAGCTTCAACGGGTGAGATTAAGAAAGCCCCTCCCCCCACTCTTCCTGTAGCCCAGTGCTTAGCATAGTCACTTGGGCAGTGAAAGACCTAGGTTCAAGTGCTTGCTCTGACACAAGAAGAGTGGGGATTTGAACCCTAGTCTCCCACAGCCAAGCTGAATGCTTTAAATACTGTGTATAAAAGGGCATCACAACCTCCAAGTTGTCTTTTCTTTTCCCCCTTCAGACAGGGCTGACCTGGGTTAAACACCTAATTCCAGCAGAGGGTTCACAGCCGTGAATCCAAAGTGGCATTACGTGGACTCAAGCCCAACCCTCAGCAGTTGCGACTGGCTAACTTCAGCAACATCCCACTCAGCTTCTGTGAATCCCACTCTTAGGTGCCCAACTCTCCACATACATTTATAGGGAGCCTGTGTACCTGAGTCAGGGCTGGAGATTCCACTAAGTGGCAGGGGACCTAAAGTTAGGTGTTGCAACACTGAACCTAAGTCCTCTTTGTGGATCTAGCCCCAAATTGCTCCTTAAAATGTGATGCCATATAGAGCTGCCTTTTATGCCTGTGAATAGGGCAACCCTTGGGAATTAATGGGATGCCATCCCAAAAAATGTGAAGCAAGAAATTCTCTGCTGTCTTTTAGCTTTTTATAGTTAAACAAACCCTCAGTTGAACTATTGTGAATTCTTTAAAGGCCCATGCTCATGGATCAGATTACTGTGCCAGTGATGGCTGGCTTTCAAATTCATTTCACACACTTTCAGGAAACAGATGCAGATACCTGGTAAGTGGCAGCATCTGACTTAAAAATGTGTCATCAGCCTCAGACCTCTCAAGTAACATCTCAACTTGGTGGAGAATGTTAATCTAACTGGTGAACATATTTCAATGAGTGGAAATAAAGTCCCTCCTCTAGTTACTGATATATTGATTGACACCTTTGTGTTGTTCCAGGGGCTCTTAAACACTCTAAGCCCAAAGGAGTATGATTTCTGTTTCTAATATTGTTTGGTGAAGCTGGCTTCTTGCCGCATCCCAAAATTTCCCAGCTGTTGTGCAATGACAAACTATAGGGTTTGGATTTTTATAACACTTTATTAAACAAAAATTAATAATTCACATCTACTGATCCAGATTATAAGAAGACAAAGATAGGATTAATAAAAGAAAACCAGCAAACATTTACTGCATTTTCATAACTGTTCATCTCATTATTTCTGACATGATTACAGTACAGATATTGATACAAAAATCTTATAAGTGGCATTTTAAAAATAAAGAGCATATGACTGATTTTGTCCCAACTTCAGTAGTCTGTAACTGATATATCGTGCCAGATTCACCCCCGAGGTAAGGTAATTGATGCCAATGGAATTATACTGGTTATTAATTTGGCTCCTTGTTTTCAGAGTGTTTTTGAAAGATGCTAATGGAGCTCAGAGTAATTGCAGACTAAATGGACTCAGAGGACTAAGTGGAGCATGTAGGATGGCATAGCTTATGTTCTGTTGTAGCATGTGCCATATACCAAGGGACTGCTTTCATTGGGCTTTGGATCAGGCCCCCAGGACACAGTGCTAAGAAAATGCAACCATCCAAAAATGGTTAATAAGGTTTTTTCATGAAGTGCAACTTTAGGAAAGTAATGCATTGGAGCCCTGCCAGCTAAAATACATTGATGGGTTGCAAGAAGGAGACAAGGCAACCGTTTCCACAGCTTCAGCTTAACCAATGGCTGCTCTTTAAAGATCAAATTCTAATTCTCCTCTAATTTTAATCTTTTAGTAATTATTTGAGGCCAATATTTAATATGATATTTATGGCTTTGCATACTTTGAGCAGTGACGACAAAACAGCAGTTCAGTTTCCATGTGTCATCCAAATACAGACATTCCTCCAAATGCACGTCAGTGTGTGAGCAATCTCCCTATCACAATGCATGTTCTGTGCATCACTAAGTCATCTATTTAATCTATTTTTATAGCAGAGGCATTTCTAGTACTCCTGGTGCCATTGTAGCTAAACACCAGTTAAAAAGCTATGAACCTAATCCTGCACCCAATTGTTACCAGGCATAGAGCTTATTATCCTTCAATGGGACAGCTCATGGGAATAAACCTTATGCCCAGGAGCGACTCTTGGTAGGATTAGGCCCTAATTTAACATTCACATTGCCCAAAGGGATATAAAATCGGACTTTGTGTGATCTCTAGTTGTTGTGTATATTCATATCAGTGTAACACAGGTTGAAAAATAAGATTGTATTTAACAAGGTAGCCATCATTGTAAACATACAGGACTCGGTCTGAGGGGTTATAGTTGATACTTTGAATTGTTTCTAACATTTTATCCATAATTATGCTAATTTTACCTTCCTGTTCAGTGTTTGTGTCGTATGTGTAAAATATTTCCTCTTTCCTAGTGTTGACAGGTCTTGTGGCATATAGAACACCACAGATGATGAAAGCGTTGGAAATGGATGGCTTGTACTGCCTTGTATTCCAAGTATGGAGCACATCAAGTGTGGTCTCATTGAGTTTGCTAATCATAACTTTACCTTTGTTGTCCTCGGTTGAATAAATTACCCACAATCCACTTTCATCCACAGCAAAGTCCATATCTTGCCACCCAACACCAGCATAAGAGAAACGGTTACTATAAGCAGCATTCGGCAGAGTTTTCCTCACAGCCAATGTGTTTGTGTTTAAATTGAGCTTGCCCATATCTCTTGAATTATATACATTGTAATACATGAAGTTATTGTAAACTGCGGTGCCACTGCCTTCCCCATATTGAATGTTTAACTCTCGAGCATTTTTTAATAGCAGCAAATCATCATAGGAATTATGAAGTCTGTAAGATTCTAAGAGTCTCCCATCTGGGTTCAAAGGTGCCACCCAGTATAGGTCCTTCTGCGGGGTCCGAAGAGAGGAATCCCTACCCCAGGAACCATATTTGAAGGAAAATCCTCTCCAGTTCAGCTGTACAACATAGGGCTGGCTGATATTCACAATCCCACCATGACCACAACTGCCTGTAAGCAAAGAGAAAATGCAGGCTTTTCAAAGGGCATGATTAGGAGAGAGGATTTAGTGTGTGTACTTTATATGAATCAGCTTTGTTGCAAGAACAGAAATACATACACATCTTTGACAAAGATTTTCC
>NW_027055676.1:0-7000 GCF_011386835.1 Chrysemys picta bellii | reverse complement strand
CAGCATCTTGGTGCGCATGGCTATTCACACCCCTGCAGTCCAAACTGCTGGACAGTGTAGCTCGGGGTGTACAACCTATGGACCATACACAGCCCACCAGAGCATTTCATAATGCCTGCAGCCTGCTTCAACACAATATACTAATGGCCGATTCATTAGCGTTTTTTCATCATGTTTACATCATTTTAGTTTACACAAGTATGTAAATAGACAATATCGAACACAGAAACAACCTATCTAAATACATACAAAACTAGCTGAACTTCAAATATAAATCAATACAAGTGACATTAAATCTTATTAAAATATGTAGAAACCTTGTGGGCCAAACAGATTATGTGGCACTCCTGTGTAATAAGGTTGGGCACCACTGGTGCAGATAAACCCTTAGTCACAAATCCCAGGACTCTGCTGGAGCCTCCTCACTCCCAGCAGTCTTTGCTCTCCCTGAGTTCTCCCCTCACTTCATCTTCCAGCTACTCTTTATTGGGGAATCACCAGATCCCTGTCAGGTGTGCCTCCTTCAGTAATCAGGGCTGGCTAGCCACAGCAATACCGAGTTTACAACAGTGCCATGGGGCCCAGCCCAGCCTGCTCTGTTTGCACTTTGCCCTGAGGTCCTGCCAGCCCACTGACTCCTCTATTCTCCCAGCCCCTTCTCCCCCCCGCCCACTCCTCTCTGGGGTGGCCTAGGGAGTGAGGTGGTGTTGGGCAGGGGACTGTGGGGCACTGCCCAGGCCCGCCCCCAAAGGGATGGGGCACTCTGGCAGCACAGGACCACATGGGCCAGTGTGCATCTGCAACTGCCGGTTTGTGAAAAGTGCCCTTGAACTGGGCTGGGCAGAGTAGAGCCGCCCCCACCATACCATGCCCCATTGGCCCAGCCGGCGCCTCACTCCGGGGACCAACCTCCCCACTCCATCCTCTGTTGCTCCCATTGGGAGCCACAAATATGTTTGGTGCTGGGCCCACAAAAGGTTAATCTCAGGGAGAGTTAATCCCAGGCCCTCCAGCCTGTACAGGTCAAGCCACCCGCTTACACTCACTAATGTTCCCTCTATGAGCTAACTTTATCCAGGATTATATAGAATTTCAGGGGGAAGATTCTACCAGGAAACCTGCAGTGATTATTTCAGAGAAGTGCTGTACATGAAGAATGGCTACACAGCGCATGGTTGCAAGTCTGAGCCCCAGTTGACAGTGCTAAGAATATCCCCCTCCCTAGGCCTCAGAGCCTGTGCCACAGCCTAAGCCTTAACACCTACACAGCTATTTTTAGCACATAATGCAAGCCCAAGTCTGTTGACCTGAGCTTGGAGACTCACTGCTGTGCAGATGTACTCTCTGGGGCTGAAAAAGTAACAAACAAAAAAAATCCACCAATTTGTCCAAGATGACTTTCTGTTGACTTCAGTGGGCACTGGTCAGGCCTCCACACTCCAAATAGTATCCAATCTTTTATGCATCAGAACTAATTGAGTCCCCTGAAGAAGGGGTTATTTTAGCACAGTGCACTATTACAAATCCCATCCATCCATCCTGAAACTGATTTAAATGAAGGCCAGTTGAGGTGACAGTTATTTTAGCCTTTAGGTAGAATAACTGTTGCACAGCAGCCTCTTCAGATGTGGAACCACTAAACAGATGGCTGGATAAATATACTTTTGAACATGTCTCTACTAATGTAAAGGTCACAGTACAAACATTGTCAAGAAGAACGTCAAGAACATAATATGGATTTAGAGCAGTCTCTGAAAATTAGAGTTCCATACAAATGGAACATCTTGGCAGGGCCGGCTCTGGCTTTTTGGCTGCCCCAAGCAAAAAAAACCACCTGCGGCACGGCCAGAACAGGAGCAGGGGGACCAACTGAGGGGAGGGAGGAGGAGGGAGCGGGCGGGAGAGAGAGAGAGAGAGAGAAGGGGGTGGTCAGGGCTACAGCAGGGGCACTGCCACGCGGCCCCTCCCGCTGCGCCGCTTCCTGCCGCCTGCTGCGAGGGCTCCGCTCCGGTCGGAGGGGAGGGAAGGAAGAGGATTGCCCTGCAGGGCGCTCTGGTTCTCTGCGCCGCTGCCTCCTACAGGGCGGCCGGAGCAGAACAAAAAAAAAAAGCAGCCGTGGCGCCCTAGGATTGGGCAGAATGCCGCCTCCAACAATCTGCTGCCCCAAGCACCAGCTTGCTCAGCTGGTGCCTGGAGCCGGCCCTGCATCTTGGGAAAGATATAATCCTCCTCCTACATGACTTAAAATTGTACCCATTTTTCCTTAATGGCAAGAAGGTTAAGCAGCATCTCTCAGCAAGAATAAATAGAATTATATTATTGTGTCAAATTAGCAACTCTGGAGTCAGAAGGAATTTCCATTATAAGCCCCAATTTTCAGGTGCTTATCACTTCCCTCAATATTACCTTCTGGACTGAAACAGCTCATGCATATTCTCAGACCTAAAATGAATTTGTTGGTTTAAAAATCAATTTGGCATTATCTTAACATGAATTAAGAGTGTTTTGCCCCAGTCACAATTTTTTTTAATCTATTTTAATCAAGGGGACAGCTCTGAAATGGCCTTTTAATGAAAAACTGTACTCAGGTCAACTTTTTAAGACTAGAGCTTTACTGTTCTACTGTCCTGGTAATATCACCTACAGACTCCTGACCAAGGCTTTGTAACAGCCATAGAAGAGACTTCCGCCAAATAATTCTTTCCAAGATATACACTGAACCTCAGTACATGCTGGGGCAGGTCTTTGGGAGTTTAGTCAATGGTACATCGATACTTGTGCAGGGCAGATACAATCAATTAAGCACATAATGTGTCTGACTACTGAATCTCAGTGACTTAGTTTAACTAGGCAAACCAACGGTAAGAGGACTCTCTTTTCAAAGTTACAATTTTTTATACAACTGTGACAACTACTTTTTGAGTCTGAGGGGAGCCATTAAACAGAGACTCCTAGAAATGTAGGACTGGAAGAGACTTCAATAGGTCATCAGTCTAGTCCCCTGCACTGAGGCGGGACTAAGTATTATCTAGACCATCCCTGACAGATGTTTGTCTAACCAGTTCTTAAAAACCTCAAGTGATGGAGATTCCACAACCTCCCTAGGCAATTTATTCCAGTGCTTAACTACTCTTATAGTTAGGAAGTTTTTTCTAGTGTCTAACCTAAAATCTTCCTTGCTGCAACTTAAGTCCATTAACCACTGAGGGCAGGACAAGAAGTAAAGAGAACAATTTATCACCCTCTTCTTTATAACAGTTTTCAGGTACCTAAAAGATCACCCCCCCCCCCCCAAGTCTACTCATCTCCTGACTGAACAAACCCAATTTTTCAATCTTCCCTCATAGGTCATGGTTTCTAGACCTTTAATCATTTTTTCATTTTTGTTACTCTCCTCTGGTCTCTCTCCAATTTGTCCACATCTTTCCAGAAGTGTGGTGCCTAGAACTGGACACCATACTCCAGCTGAAGCATCATCAGTGCTGAGTAGAATGGAAGAATTACTTCTCATGTCTTGCTTACAACACTCCTGCTAATACATCCCAGCATGATGTTCAGGTTTTTTGCAACATATTACATTGTTCACTCATATTTCATTTGCGATGCCACATAAACCCTAGATCCTTTTCTGCAGTACATGTTCCTAGGCAGTCATATCCATTTTTGCAATTAATTATTCCTTCCTAACTGTAGTACTTTGCATATGTCTTTATTGAATTTCATCCTATTTATTTCAGACCATTTCTCCAGTTTGTCAAGATGATTTTGAATTCTAACCCTGTCCTCCAAAGCACTTGCAAGCCCTCCCAGCTTGATATTGTCAAACGTTATAAGTGTACTCTCTCTGCCATTATCCAAATCATTTATGAAGATATTGAATAAAAACAGACCAGGACAGATCCCTGCAGGACCCCATTCAATATGCCCTTCTAGCTCAATTATGAACTATTGATAACCAGTCTCTGAATAAAGTGTGCACCCACTGTATGATAGGTTCACCTAGGCTATATTTCTCTACTTGGCTTATGAGAAGGTCATGCGAGACACTTACAAAAGCCTCATTAAAAAAATCAAGATATATCAGACCTACTGTGTCCCCACCATCCACGAGGGTTGTTACCTTGTCAAAGAAGGATATTAGGTTGGTTTGACATCCTTTGTCTTGACAAATCCATGTTGACTGTTACTTACCTTACTTTCTTCTAGATGCTTACAAATTGATTCATTGTCTTTCTGGCTACCAACATTAAGCTGACTGGTCTATAATTGCCAGAGTTGTCCTCGTTCCCCTTTTTATAGATAGGTACTAGATTTGCCCTTTTCCAGGCCTCTGGGATCTCTCCCATCCTCCATGAAGTCTCAAAGATAATGCTAATGGCTCAGCGATATCTTCAGCCAGTTCATTATTGTGGCAGAGCTCCAGCTTTGCCTCAGGGGGTCCTGTGCTTCTAGGTGGTTAGGGCTTGCCTCAGAGGTTTGCTGTAACCCTCAGTGTAGCCTCTCTCCCCAACAAGAGGAAAGGGTTACAGCTTACTGACTCACTTTCACCATCGGCCAGTCAACGGGTTTGATGTAAGAACCCTCTTTAGTCCCTGTCTTCCTACTTAGGGAGCATTTTTGTAGAGGCGTGGGGTGGGTTGGGGGGGGGGGCGGGGAGGGAGAACCCGGGCCCGTTCTCTTCTCCAGGTTCCAGCCCAGGGACCCTAATGGCACCTATAACGTGTAGTTTTCCTATACCAGCAGAGCTATAGCCCTTCCCTGGGCTACTTCCCCAAACAGACCCTCCTAGCACCCTGGCCATGCTTGTCCTCTGGCGCTTTTAGTGTGCACCTTCTTTCTCCCAGTCTTCCCATTACACACCTACTTACTCCCTGTTCCTACCACCCAGCCCTCTGAAAGAGCATCCTTTTAAACTAGTCCCAGACAGTTCTAAACAGGCTTCAGGTGATCTGAGTAGCCTGTTTCCCTTGATTTTTTCTAATCTGTTCTTAATTGGTTCCAGCTGTCTTATGGAGTCTGCCTGACATAACTGCTTCTAGTACCTTCCTGACTGCATTGGGACAGCCCCTGCCCTGGTCATTCAGGGAACAGAAAACTATTCATCCGGTGTCCAGTATGTTTTCCTCTACCAGATTCCTGTACCCAACCAGTCTAGGTCTGTCACAATATTCTAGGGTTTATTTCATCAGGCCCTGCCAGCCTGAAGACATCTAAACTTGTCCAAGTAATTCTTAACTTGTTCTTTCCTTATTTTAGCCTAAGGTCCTACCTCATTTACATAGATGTTCACTATGTTAGTCATGCTAACTTTTTGGTGAAAATATCAACCAAAAGGCAATTAACACTTCAGACATTGCTGTGGCTTCTCCTGTCCTTGGTCTTCCTCTTGCTTCATATATATTTGGAAAATGTTTTCTTGTTACACATTTTGTCCCTAGCTAGATTAATCTTTTTTGCCTTGGTCTTTCTAATTTTGACCCCTCATGCTTTTTTTTTTTTTAAATAAATATTCATCTTCTGTAATTTGACCTAGTTTCCACTTGTGTTTGACTGAGTTTCAGGTCTTTGAAGATCTCCTGATTAAGCCAGGGTTGTCTCTCACCATACTTCTAGCTTTCCTATGATTTGGGATAGTTTGCTCTTGTGCCTTTAATAATGTCTCTCTTAAAAACTGACAATTCTCCTGAACTCCCCCCCACCCTTTAGACTTCCTACAAGATCTTACCTATCAATTTTCTTTACTGAAGTCTTGAAGTCTCCCACTAAGAGCTGGGAGATTTCCCTAGTAAACGTCTCTGTGGAGAAGATGTTTAAAGGTTGGTGTCTAAACTGTGCATGTAAGATTTGCACATGAAACCATCACATGCACAAAAATGCATTTGCAAACTGCTGAGCACAAAGTTGGCAACCATATAGAGAAAGAGTATTGATATGTGCAATTACCTATACCAAAGGCACAAACATTCAGGAATGTGGGTATCTATCCCACTGCTAATAATATTAGCATACTTAAAGAAAACAAATGCTTTTAAAAGAAGTTAGTTGTCAAAAATATGCCAAATCTGTTTGGAGTGTGCTACAAAGCCCAGTTTTTCTGCTGCTTCAGACTGTTTTTCCCCAGTTGGCCAGCCAGGCTACCTAGGAGAATGCCGCCGCCCCGACCCCCAAGATGGATGCTCTATTGCTTGGCAGTTAGACCCATTTTGCCTTAATAGCTTGTGCCTGTATCTAAATGATCTGCTCCCGTCTAACAGGCCAACACACCATTTCAGAAATCTAGTACATGAACTATATTTTGGGGTATAGATCAATATTCACCATGCATCCCACATTCAGAACTTTGCAGTGGGGTTTGAGCAGTGCATAAGCTTTGTGCTGGACCTCTGCAGAGGCACGAATGTCACCCTTAAAGAAATAAAATTCGGCAATTTTAGGCATGCATAAGAATAATCCCTATCTAGTTTCTCCTGCTTTGCAAGCCTTGTCACACTAAGGGCCTGAAAAGAGCAGGGAGAAAAATCTGTAATGTTCATTTATTGTGGCAGTTACCTGAAACTGGTATTTATCAACACAGGTTTCTTGGCATGCAAGCAGACACTCCTCCAGCATGCAGCTGGAGGATGGGAGTGAAGGAATGAGGAAGCAGAAGGCAGGCATAGAATGAAAGAGGATGGAGGGGAAGGGAAAGGGGGATAGAAATGACATGAGCAAGCAATTCTGAGAAGTTGCATGTGCAAGTGCATTGGCCACAGGCAAGTCTGACCTCCATGATCACATGGTGAGCATGCCACCTGCATATCATATAACCCAAGCAGAGATCAAGAGGAATATTTCCAACAGAATAATCTGCCTTGAATATAGTTTTCATCTGTTGGGTAGGTGTGTTTCCTCTTCCTGTTTTTATTACATGAGCATGTTCTGGGCATTGTGGTCAAAGCACTGAAAGGCACATTCTCCCCTTGTGTTTAAGTTGCTATTCTTCACTTCTAATGAGGTGCAC
>NW_027055675.1:0-7000 GCF_011386835.1 Chrysemys picta bellii | reverse complement strand
CCATTGACACAGGTAATGCTCACCGTATTAGAACCCCACCCTACCGGGATTCACCTCATGCCAAAACTGCTATACAAAGGGAGATCCAGAACATGCTACAGATGGGTATAATCTGCCCCTCTAAGAGTGCATGGGAATCTCCAGTGGTTCTAGTTCCCAAACTAGATGGGGAAATACGCTTTTGCGTGGACTACCGTAAGCTAAATGCTGTAACTCATCCTGACAACTATCCAATGCCACGCACAAATAAGCTATTGGAGAAATTGGGACATGCCCAATTCATCTCTACTTTGGACTTAACCAAGGGGTACTGGCAAGTACCACTGGATAAACCCGCTAAGGAAAGGTCAGCCTTTGTCACCCAGGCAGGGGTGTATAAATTCAATGTACTCCCTATTGGGTTGCGAAATACACCCGCCACCTTCCAAAGACTTGTAGATGGTCTCCTAGCAGGATTGGGAGAATCTGCAGTTGCCTACCTCGATGATGTGGCCATTTTTTCTGATTCATGGGCAGAGCACCTGGAGCACCTGGAAAAAGTTTTCAAGTGCATCCAGCAGGCAGAACTAACTGTTAAGGCTAAAAAGTGTCAAATAGGCCAAAACAGAGTGACTTACCTGGGGCACCAGGTGGGTCAAGGAACTATAAATCCCCTACAGGCCAAAGTGGATGCTATCCAAAAGTGGCCGGTTCCAAAGTCTAAAAAACAGGTCCAATCCTTCTTAGGCTTGGCTGGATATTATAGGCGATTTGTACCCCACTACAGCCAAATCGCCGCCCCGCTGACAGACCTAACCAGAAAGAAACAGCCAAATGCAGTTCAGTGGACTGATGAGTGTCAAAAGGCCTTTAACCAGCTTAAGGCAACACTCATGTCTGACCCTGTGCTAAGGGCCCCAGACTTTAACAAACCGTTCCTAGTAACCACAGATGCGTCCGAGCGAGGCGTGGGAGCAGTTTTAATGCAGGAAGGACCGAATGAAGAATTCCATCCTGTCGTGTTTCTCAGTAAGAAACTGTCTGAGAGGAAAAGCCATTGGTCAATCAGCGAAAAGGAATGCTATGCCATTGTGTACGCGCTGAAAAAGCTATGCCCATATGTTTGGGAACGGCGTTTCCAACTACAAACAGACCATGCTGCGCTACAGTGGCTTCATACCGCCTAGGAAAATAACAAAAAACTTCTTCGGTGAAGTTTAGCTCTCCAAGATTTTGATTTTAAAATACAACACATTTCGGGAGCTTCTAACAAAGTGCACTCTCCCGAAAAAGTTTCCCAAAGTTAACTGGTTAACAATTGTTCTTGAAGTAAAACATATTGTTAGTTTTTATATAATCAGTAGTATGTCTAAAGGTACATGTGTCTTATTAACTCTGTTTTCTCCTAGAACTCCAAAAAGAAATCACAGCCAGTGTGGAACCGAATGTCCAACACTATCTGTGATTTGGGGGGCGTGTCATAACTATAAAGGTTAAACACAGCTGTCCTGTGTACAGTACTATAAAATCCCTCCTGGCCAGAGACTCCAAAATCCTTTTCCCTGTAAAGGGTTAAGAAGCTCAGGTAACCTGGCTGGCATCTGACCTAAAGGACCAATAAGGGGACAAGATACTTTCAAATCTTGGGTGGGGGGAGGCTTTTGTTTGTGTTCTTTGTTTGGAAGTGTGTTCGCTCTCGGGACTGAGAGGGACCAGACATCAATCCAGGTTCTCCACATCTTTCTAAACAAGTCTCTCCTATTTCAAACTTGTAAGTAAATAGCCAGGCAAGGCGTCTTAGTTTTCCTTTGTTTTCTCAACTTGTAAATGTACCTTTTACTAGAGTGTTTATCTTTGTTTGCTGTACTTTGAACCTAAGACTAGAGGGGAGTCCTCTGAGCTCTTTAAGTTTGATTACCCTGTAAGGTTAATTTCCATACTAATTTTACAGAGATGCTTTTTACCTTTTTCTTTAATTAAAAGCCTTCTTTTTAAGAACCTGATTAATTTTTCCTTGTTTTTAGATCCAAGGGGGTTGGATCTGTATTCACCAGGAGTTGGTAAAAGGAAGGAGGGGGAATGGTTAATCTCTCCTTGTTTTAGATCCAAGGGGGTTGGATCTGTATTCACCCGGAGTTGGTGGGAGGAAGGAGGGGGGATGGTTAATTTCTCCTTGTTTTAAGATCCAAGGGGTTTGGATCTGTATTCACCAGGGAATTGGTGAAGGTCTCTCAAGGCTACCCAGGGAAAAAAATTAGCCTTGGGATGGTGGCAGCGGATCAGAGCTAAGCTGGTACTTAAGCTTAAAAGTTTTCATGCAGGCCCCTACATTTGTACCCTAAAGTTCAAAGTGGGGATACAGCCTTGACACCCGCTGTTGTTGACTTTGAATAAGCACCCAGATTTGTTATTTTGTATCAATTTGCTCTATTGCAAATTTAGAGCTACACTGTTGGTTTAACTTAGTGCGCAAAACATTATGCAATCTAAACATCCAACGAGTGACAGCAGTTGGAACACAAACAAACTGGCAGTGTGGGAATTGGGAGGACAAGGTAACTGAAATATTTGCTTGTCTGGTTGATTTCTAATCACAAACAGGCCACCCAACATGTTCCAAAAGTTCTGTTTAATAGGCGGGATTTTGTTTTAATCAGCAGTGCAATTACGGCGGTACGGTACACCGTACCAGCAAAATATTTATCACTGGTACAGCGTACCAGTAAGACACAGGAGGAGCCAATGGCCGCACACTGGCAGTTCCTTTTGGCACAGCTGTACGGCCCCCAGCCCAGCCCCTGCCCTTCCAGAAAGCTGCGTCTCCTCCATCCATACAGCAGCAGCCCTGCCGGAGGACAGAGCTGGGAGGGGGGCAGGGCTGGGGGCGGTACAGCCACTGGAGGAGCTGCCAGCTTTCTGCTCCTTTCCCCGCTGCTGTAGTACACAGGCGGAGGATAGAGAGGCAGCTCTGTGGCTGGGGAGGGGGTGGAAGAATTAAAAGGAGGGTCACATGGGGAGGTCATGCCCCCCCCCCAGCTGGTGTCACCCACTCTCCCCCGTACCGGTAAGAAATGGATTTTACTTGCACCACTGGTTTTAATTGAGAAAATTATGGGCCATATCATCCCATCTGTTCTTGTGGGTGGAAGGGATGAAAACTTGGTGGATCTCTTGCTAAGAAGAGCAGAACAGTGTAGTGCTTCCTCTGTGTCCTTGTAGCTTCCCTTCTCCCAGCCTCCGTGGTAGCCCCACCACAGGTAAGTGGATCCATGCTGTTGTCAGGGGTAGGCATAAGGGAGCAGGGCTGGGCGGTGGGAGGGAGGGGGAGCGGGGAATCATGCTGTCTATGCACCATCCCCCACCCAGCACTAAGGAGAATCCTCACCAAAGTGAATATTGACCTATGGCCTGATCCAAACCCTCATCCAAACACTCTCATTGACTTCAGCAGGCCTTGAATCAGGCTCCTAGTGAGTATGAACCTTTGCACGCACCCTCTTTAGACTGTGGAATGTCCCCAGGGGAATCTGGCATCTAGAGGATGCAGAAGCCTCTGAGAATGGGATGGGGCGAAGGGATAGGAGGGTGAGTGAGGAGCGGTGCTGAGACTCATCAGGGGGAAGGGAGAGGCAGCCGGCTCCAGGCTGGGAAGGAGGATTTCAAGTGTTCCCACCTGCTCCTGGGCCCATTCCAGCCACTCTGGGTCCCTGCTCCCTGGCCCCACGGCAGCCACTCCAGCCACTCTGCATCCTGCTCTCACCTCCCTCCTTCTGTCACTTTCTCCCCCCACAGATGTGTAAGTTTACCTGAGTCCCCACAATATTTCCATTGCAGGGACACCAGCCCAGTCCCTCCCACCATCACTCTTGGTTCCGCCACCCCTGCTGCTACAAGCAGATGGAGGAAACCCTGACAAGAAAGCATATTTTTATTTGAAGGTGCAGGACATTGTTTTAAAATGACTCCAAAGCACAGGTGCAAAAGCATTTTTAATTTAGTGACAAGCCAGTGTGCAGGTTACCCTGACAGTAATGTTAATAGTTTAATATTTACACCACCGCTCAAATATATAACCCACTTAAATGAAATAAATTACAATAAGCATCTCTGTTGCCGGCTTTCCTTAGACCAGAAGGCTGTAATACACACTGTAATTACCGGAAAGAAGACCAGAGCAATTATAAGACAGCCTCAAATACAAGTACCACAAACTACCGAGCAGCCCCAAGTGTAAAAGTAAAGGCTCAGGAGAAGAAGTCTCAAGGTATGAGCTCAAGGAAACAAAATAATTAAAAGCAGAGTGACTTAAATGGGACTTAAGCACATGCTTAAAATTAGTACAAGTTTAAGTGCTTTCCTGTAGCAAACCTGGAGAGATCTGACAAAGGGAAAACAAGAAAGAGGAGAAAGGGGGTGGAAAACACATTGAGAAGGATCAATTGAAGGAAAGGTGACCTGTGTCAAGTGTCATTTGATTCATTATACTTGCTGTGGACACACTTCATTATTATGAATACGTAAAGATCTTAATCCTTTCGTGTAAGGAAAAGTAACGTCCCCAAAGCTTCACCTGGTATCTAGAATTTGATCTAACACAGACTATAGCCAGCTGTGTTGGCATCTAGGTTTCTGGGCAGATAAGCCTTCTGTGGGTGTCCTAGTCCAGTGTTCTGGTCACACTATTGGTCTTTTTATGTACCTGACGAGTAGAGCTAGCTGAAAATTGGAGAAAAAAAACATGAAAAGGTGTTCCGTTTTTCATCCAAAAAATATGTATTTTGAAATGTTTTGACCAGTTCCACTGGTGAGTCACAAAGACAGTGACAGATCCAACCCATCCACTTCATGTAGCATCCTTCTGCCGGACCCTCTTGAGAGCTGTGGGAAGGCATTCATTAAAGTGGCAGTTCCAGCCCCCTTTCCTGTCTAGCCACGCCTGCCAATGGGGTGTTATTGGCGGATCCCTAGAATTTCCAGACTTAAGGTAAAGGCCCTTGAAACATATTTTGTCAGTCTCAGGATTCAGGGCCCCATTTTATTTAACTGGTCTCTTGGACCTTTCTACCCCCTTTGCAGGATGTGGCTTGCTTTCTGCATGAGGATGATGATTTTATCCAGGGGAATTCGCTCAGAATGATCATGCTCTGTTTTAACCCTAAAAAAGACAGACAGTTCCTCAAGGTCTAACTTCCCTGGAATGCTATAGTCACCATTACCACTGCTTTCTATGGTGGTAAGACAGAGTCTTTAGTTTGGTATTCTTACTCCGCTCAAAGTCTACCGAAAAACTAAAGCCTATAAGATCATTTATATCCGTGTTGTGTATGATTAATTTCTATTATGCCTTATTAATCTCTTCAGCTATGTTTGAGAGTCACATTTTTACCCAGGGTCAGTATTATATGTTCCTGGACCAGTGCCATCTTTTGGGAGTGGCATCAAGAGACAATTCCCTTCAACTAGAGACCAGAGCATCAACCTCCTGGACTTCTTTTGAGTTTATATATTCCTCAGCCTCTGGGGATTCTGACATTTCAATTAATTTCGTAGGGCTTGGTTTTCGGATTCTAGATTCTGTGTAGCATTTCCCAGATCTTTCATTATAATTTATGGTCTGTGAATAAGTCAATGTCTAAGCTAACTATTTTCTCAGAGCTAATTTCTTCCCCCCCTCCCCTTTTTTTTGGAAAAACCAGAGACTTTTCTGTTATTACCAGTATTGTGTCTCTATCTCTAAAATCTGTCTTTAGAAGATCTTTCAGGTGCCAAATCAGAGAAGACAATAAAGGTATAAAACACACATTAGTTAAGTAGTTTTAATTAACCAGTTACCCATGCCATCTTTCTCATAGTTCTTGTGCCTCTGTTCCTTAGCTAAAGTACAGACTGGAGGAGGATTGTAAATGTACAAGTTTCATTAGCAAAAATAATTTGAGAGAATTACAGAAAACAAAATAAAGCAGGTTATTTGATAGGGTCTTTTTACAAAATTAAAAAGAATGAATTTGACAAGGAAAGTTAAAATATGTCAATAGGAAATAGACAAAATCAGTTACTCTAAGTCTGACAGTCTTGTTACATAAAGAAACTATCCTATTCTAGATAAATCTGGGCAGGCAATTTTTGTCCCAACCCAATAATTAGGGATTCCCTTAGATTCCCAGACCTTTGTTGATTTACCAGTTAAGTTTCTATGCCAATTATATTATGGGAACATCCATAACAGTTCAACCAGTGTAATGCTAAAATTAAAGCTTAGGAATTTAGTTAGTTACCTAATTACTAAAAATGTCAATTCTGTTCAAAATCATCCTTCCAAAGGTAATATTCATAGCTAAGACCTTCACTCTCTAACACACAAAATATTACTGTGCATTAAACACAAACAATGGTTTAAACATTGGTAAGAGGTGGAATTTTAAAAAATAATGACGGGAGTTAGATGCCAAACTCCCAGTGACTTAGGTGCTTTTGAAAATCCAACCCAAAGTCTCTATCTTAAAGATCATCTCTCAGTTCCACTGGAAATGCCAGCATCTCATTCACCATCCCCAACACCATCACCGAATGGAAAGCCAGTGCCTTCTGCCTGGAGGAGGCGGCTGGATTCGGGATCTCTGTGCCTGTCTCCCTGACAGCCTTCCAGCCTTTCTTCATTGACCTCATCCTGCCCTACTCCATCATCCATGGGGAAGACTTCCTCCTTAAAGTCAACATCTTCAACTACCTGGACAAATGCATCCAGGTGTGTTCTGTCCCCCTCCCTCTCTGCTCCCTTCCTTGGCACACGTGTGAACAAACCCAGGCCAGGACACTAGGTTACCTCTGAGAACTGCCATGGAGGGTTCACTTTTCCCTGGTCTGGCCATGAAAGAGGGCAGGAGGGGAGTGGGCTTAACCTCTCTGGCCCAGGACAGGACCTTGCACACAGCAGCATGCCTGTGTGCAGTACTGCCTTGCGGTGGCAGTGCTGGGAACCTGCTGAACATGGGTGAGAGGGAGCTCGGTTTGTCTTCTGTGA
>NW_027055674.1:0-7000 GCF_011386835.1 Chrysemys picta bellii | reverse complement strand
CACAGTGACAATAAGATGCGGTGACAGCTTAGAACTGAGTAATGGTCCAGGCTTAAACAGTCATTGGTGCAGGACTAGAACTTGGGTCTGTAAACTAGATACTGTAATCCCACTGCTATAGAGTCATTCTGACTGCTCTTTGGCCCACTGACTATTTAAGTATTTCATACAAAGTGAAGCAGCTTCAACAGGTGAGATTATGAAAGCCCCTCCCCCGACTCTTCCTGTAGCTCAGTGCTTAGCATAGTCACTTGGGCAGTGAAAGACCTAGGTTCGAGTGCCTGCTCTGACACAAGAAGAGTGGGGATTTGAACCCTGGTCTCCCACAACCAGGCTGAATGCTTTAAATACTGTGTATAAAAGGGCATCACAACCTCCAAGTTGCCTTTTCTTTTCCCCCTTCAGACAGGGCTGATCTGGGTTAAACACCTAATTCCAGCAGAGGGTTCACAGCTGTTTATCCCAAGTGGCATTACGTGGACTCCAGCCCAACCCTCAGCATTTGCGACTGGCTAGCTTCTGCAACATCCCACTCAGCTTCTGTGAATCCCACTCTTAGGTGTCCAACTCTCCACATACATTTATAGGGAGCCTGTGTACCTGAGTCAGGGCTGGAGATTCCACTAAGTGGCAGGGGACCTAAAGTTAGGTGTTGCAACACTGAACCTAAGTCCTCTTTGTGGATCTAGCCCCAAATTGCTCCTTAAAATGTGATGCCATATAGAGCTGCCTTTTATGCCTGTGAATAGGGCAACCCTTGGGAATTAATGCGATGCCATCGCAAAAAATGTGAAGCAAGAAATTTTCTGCTGTCTTTTAGCTTTTTATAGTTAAACAAACCCTCAGTTGAACTACTGTGAATTCTTTAAAGGCCCAGTCTCATGGATCAGATTACTGTGCCAGTGATGGCTGGCTTTCAAATTCATTTCAAACACTTTCAGGAAACAGATGCAGATACCTGGTAAGTGGCAGCATCTGACTTAAAAATGTGTCATCAGCCTCAGACCTCTCAAGTAACATCTCAACTTGGTGGAGAATGTTAATCTAACTGGTGAACATATTTCAATGAGTGGAAATAAAGTCCCTCCTCTAGTTACTGACATATTGATTGACACCTTTGTGTTGTTCCAGGGGCTCTTAAACACTCTAAGCCCAAAGGAGTATGATTTCTGTTTCTAATATTGTTTGGTGAAGCTGGCTTCTTGCTGCATCCCAAAATTTCCCAGCTGTTGTGCAATGACAAACTATAGGGTTTGGATTTTTATAACACTTTATTAAACAAAAATTAATCATTCACATCTACTGATCCAGATTATAAGAAGACAAAGATAGGATTAATAAAAAAAACCAGCAAACATTTACTGCATTTTCATAACTGTTCATCTCATTATTTCTGACATGATTACAGTACAGATATTGATACAAAAATCTTATAAGTGGCATTTTAAAAATAAAGAGCATATGACTGATTTTGTCCCAACTTCAGTATTCTGTAACTGATATATCATGTGCCAGATTCACCCCCGAGGTAAGGTAATTGATGCCAGTGGAATTATACTGGTTATTAATTTGGCTCCTTGTTTTCAGAGTGTTTTTGAAAGATGCTAATGGAGATCACAGTAATTGCAGACTAAATGGACTCAGAGGACTAAGTGGAGCATGTAGGATGGCATAGCTTATGTTCTGTTGTAGCATGTGCCATGTACCAAGGGACTGCTTTCATTGGGCTTTGGATCAGGCCCCCAGGACACAGTGCTAAGAAAATGCAACTGTCCAAAAATGGTTAATAAGGTTTTTTCATGAAGTGCAACTTTAGGAAAGTAATGCATTGGAGCCCTGCCAGCTAAAATACATTGATGGGTTGCAAGAAGGAGACAAGGCAACCGTTTCCATAGCTTCAGCTTAACCAATGGCTGCTCTTTAAAGATCAAATTCTAATTCTCCTCTAATTTTAATCTTTTAGTAATTATTTGAGGCCAATATTTAATATGATATTTATGGCCTTGCATACTTTGAGCAGTGACAACAAAACAGCAGTGCAGTTTCCATATGTCATCCAAATAGACATTCCTCCAAATGCACGTCAGTGTGTGAGCAATCTCCCTATCATGATGCATGTTCTGTGCATCACTAAGTCATCTATTTAATCTATTTTTTATAGCAGAGGCATTTCTAGTACTCCTGGTGCCATTGTAGCTAAACACCAGTTAAAAAGCTGTGAACCTAACCTTGCACCCAATTGTTAGCAGACATAGAGCTTATTATCCTTCAATGGGACAGCTCATGGGAATAAACCTTATGCCCAGGAGCGACTCTTGGTAGGATTAGGCCCTAATTTAACATTCACATTGCCCAAAGGGATATAAAATCGGACTTTGTGTGATCTCTAGTTGTTGTGTATATTCATATCAGTGTAACACAGGTTGAAAAAGAAGATTGTATTTAACAAGGTAGCCATCATTGTAAACATACAGGACTCGGTCTGAGGGGTTATAGTTGATACTTTGAATTGTTTCTAACATTTTATCCATAATTATGCTAATTTTACCTTCCTGTTCAGTGTGTGTGTCGTATGTGTAAAATATTGCCTCTTTCCTAGTGTTGACAGGTCTTGTGGCATATAGAACACCACAGATGATGAAAGCGTTGGAAATGGATGGCTTGTACTGCCTTGTATTCCAAGTATGGAGCACATCAAGTGTGGTCTCATTGAGTCTGCTAATCATAATGTTACCTGTGTTGTCCTCGGTTGAATAAATTACCCACAATCCACTTTCATCCACAGAAAGTCCATATCTTGCCACCCAACACTAGCATAAGAGAAATGGTTACCATAAGCAGCATTCGGCAGAGTTTTCCTCACAGCCAATGTGTTTGTGTTTAAATTGAGCTTGCCCATATCTCTTGAATTATATACATTGTAATACATGAAGTTATTGTAAACTGCGGTGCCACTGCCTTCCCCATATTGAATGTTTAACTCTCGAGCATTTTTTAATAGCAGCAAATCATCATAGGAATTATGAAGTCTGTAAGATTCTAAGAGTCTCCCATCTGGGTTCAAAGGTGCCACCCAGTATAGGTCCTTCTGCGGGGTCCGAAGAGAGGAATCCCTACCCCAGGAACCATATTTGAAGGAAAATCCTCTCCAGTTCAGCTGTACAACATAGGGCTGGCTGATATTCACAATCCCACCATGACCACAACTGCCTGTAAGCAAAGAGAAAATGCAGGCTTTTCAAAGGGCATGATTAGGAGAGAGGATTTAGTGTGTGTACTTTATATGAATCAGCTTTGTTGCAAGAACAGAAATAAATACACATCTTTGTCAAAGATTTTCCTTGCACCATGTAAACAGCACATGGATTTCAGTTCTGTAGCTGTTCCAGTCTGACTGAACTACAGGGGTCATCCCACTAGAACTGGGGCCATACTGAAAAAACAGCCAACGATCCAGCAACACATTTTAGAGATCTCAGTTTTTAGTCAGTACTCACTTAAAGTAAATAAATGATTCGCTTCTGTTTCAGACAAGTGACCAGTTTTCTGTTTCCACCTAGTCTATGCTTTGCACCCCGCTGGGCTGGGAAATCACAGAGAAAATACCATTTCAGAAACATTTTAGGTCATTGGCTTCTGCAGTGGAGCACAGTTCTGGAAATATGGGAAACAAGAAGGAACATTTTGTCTCACTGAACCGCAGTGAGTTTTGGAAGGTGGAGGGAGAATTAGCAGCACTAGTTCTAGAGGCTCATTTCAGATTAGCATGTTACTGTCAAAATCACCCCTTTAAAACAATACTTCCGAGAGCTTCCATCTGAGGCTCTCAAAGCAATTCAGATATTAATGAGCACAGCCTTGCAACAGCTCTCTAAGGTGGAGGTAAATATCCCCAGTTTAAATATGAGGTAACTATAAAGTGACCATACAACCTATTTCAACCAGGACAGTCTTGGTTTTTCTTATGATGTCCCAGGAGCTTCAGGATAACTGAAATAGCCTGTTGTTTTTTTCATTCCATCAGCCAAAATATTTGTTTTTTTATAGCTACACAATGCTTGTTCAAGATGTATTGCTATGCTGAGTAGAATTTGCACTGTTTACTGAGAACAAACAGCCCAGTGGAATGAGCTTTCAGGGTAATGAACAATGTCTGGAATGAAGAGAACTTGAATGAAAGTAAACGCTATCAAAGCTGTTCCTCTGCTCAAAGCGACTGTTGATGACACTTGTTCAATGTTTCACAATGAATGCAGAACACTAAAGTATTGGAAAAAAATCCTCCACTCCAAAATATGCAGGTCTCCCTGGGTCAGAAGCTGGCAGTGGTGACACCAGCACACTTAAAAATAAAAGTATCCTTTTGTCTGACTCTTTGCAGCCCTAAAAGATGCCACCATGAACATGTGCCAGTTTTTCCCCCTTTAAAGGCATGGTCACCGGAGACACAGATGTTAAGCGACCTGCACAGTCACACAGCAAGTGAATGGCAGTGCCAAGACTAGAACCCACATTTCCTATCTCAAAGTCAGGTGCTTTAAGCACTAGACAATGCTCCCTCTTAGAGGTGAAGTAAAGTTTACCTGCCAAGACCTGAGTTTCATGTAGCTATTAATTGATCAATTCAGGGTAACAGCTGATGATATCAAATCAGTGCAGAGGTTGCACATGCTCTAGCGGATGGGGTGTCTTTGACACAATCACGTCTATTTTATCTGTTCAGTGACTACCATTTGATGGCTGTTTGCAAGCCTATGTGAAAAGAGTTGCTGCGCTTAGTCTATTCCTAATAGAGAAGTGGCCACAGCACAAATAACATCATCACCCCCTTATTAGCATTGAGAACAGAGAGAAATAAACAAAGACAGAACTATCTTCTCACACCTAAAGCTGGTCCCTCTTATGGAGGGTTGAAGAACATCAGTGGAGCAGAATCAGGAAACTCATACTGCCACTGAGGCCCAGATGAGCAGGTGCCCATGGCCAGAAACATCTTCTGAGCAGTCCATAAAATACAGAGCAATGTGAAGAGGGGGGGAGAAACCCTTGTGGCTTGTCTGAAGATGCTCTCCCTGGGAAATGACTGGAACACACCTGCCACTTGGAGAAAACTGCTGCTTGTAAATGCAAAACATTTTTTCTTCAGAAATAGAGGGATCAAATTTATTCCTGGCAGTGATGATTTATCGGCATCCAGATAGAGGGATGCACTGCCCTAGAGGCAGGACAATATCTTTATGGCCTTTCAGTCTAACTATTGGTAATGTCTTCAGAATCCAATGCTAATGTGTATTTAACTGGAATTGTAAAGTTTGTGGCAACCTATGAAATACGGTTTTGCAGTGAAACTCACCATCTTTCTTTTGCTTTTGTCTTTCCAGCTTTCCTAAGCTCCACTGTCTCCTTTCTTCTGTTGTATCTCTTTTCCCACACCTCTCTCCTCCAGCCTGACCCCTGGTGTCAAAGCATGTGGGGAATCAGGAATTCACTCACTGCCCTCACTGCCATGGGTGGGAAGCAGATTTCATTTATTCCCAGGGCTTCTGTGCAGCCCTGCTGATAGACGCTGCAGAGAGACTGTGTTGAATTGCTGCCTCCCCCAGCCACCTGCATCATGCCCCTTCTTGGTCAGCACCAGCCATTTGTGGGGCTTGGTTGGCCAGAGCAGAGGTTACAGCCATTCTGTGCTACTGTAACTTCCCCCTGATCAATTTTCTCCTCTGGGGACACTCTTCTAGAAGATGTGTAGCCCTGGGTTTTGCTCCTTTGCGGAAAAACACTACCAGGCTCAGATTCAGCAAAGCATTTAAACACGTGTTTAAGTGCTTCACTGACTGGGAATGAATGGACCACTGAGACCTGAGACCTCATTTCCAGATATAGCACACAATGCAGGCACAGGGCTGTAGCTCTGGAAATGGTAATTAGCATGGCTAAGAACATGGCCTCAGTACTTGTCACACATACTGATGTTTGGAGGTGCTCATACCTCAACTAATGCAGTGCAAGAAAGATAATGCAGATGATGATGCAAAGTGGCTTGCAACCTCCCAACTCCATAAATCAATTTGAGCCATTTGCCTTATCTCTCTATTGTGTATCGCTACCTCTAGTGTTATGGTTTGTTCTTAACTGTTGACATATTGACTATTACTGAACTTAACTCACAGCGATCTTATTTCAAAATTAAATGGATATTAATTCTCTATAAATCTGTGGTTTGTTTGAAATAATATTGCTGGTACTGAGGTACTACTAAGAGAGTTTGGATGAAGGGCAAAACATTATTACTAAACTCATATATATGCAACCTCAATTTTTCATGTCATTAAACTGAACCCATTCCAATTTTTAGTAATTACTGTGCTGTATCATAAATTAAAAAAAACATGTTCAATAGAGACCTTTTCTTACAAAAGAAATAATAAATTATTATTTCTTCCCTTAAAGAGATCTCTCTGCTGAACACTTAGAATCATAGAATATCAGAGTTGGAAGGGACCTCAAGAGGTCATCTAGTCCAACCCCCTGCTCAAAGCAGGACCAATTCCCAGCTAAATCATCCCAGCCAGGGCTTTGTCAAGTCGGGCCTTAAAAACCTCCAAGGAAGGAGACTCCACCACCTCCCTAGGTAACGCATTCCAGTGTTTCACCACCCTCCTAGTGAAATAGTTTTTCCTGATATCCAACCTGGACCTCCCCCACTGCAACTTGAGACCATTGCTCCTTGTTCTGTCATCTGCCACCACTGAGAACAGCCGAGCTCCATCCTCTTTGCACTTGTTTGTTTCTTATTTATGAAACCAGGCATGAATTATTAAAATAAAGTTAGGAACACGTTCAGTTTAATTACATGAGAAAATGTGCGAGGTTCCATACAGTGGATGTTTGATTTTTGAAAACTCTCCAAGAAACAGTGTTAAAAAAAAAAACCCTCTCTGTGGTAGTCAGGGTGGGTTCTCTGTCTTCTGCACAGGTTCAGAGGAATTCATTGTTGTTT
>NW_027055673.1:0-7000 GCF_011386835.1 Chrysemys picta bellii | reverse complement strand
TCGGACCATGCTGGATCTCATCTGCGAATCTGGGACTGCATGATCTCCTGTGATGGTGGACTCTGCATGATCGCCTGTGATGGTGGACTGTGCTGCTGGTCACCTGTGCTGCTGGTGACCAAACAGGAAATGAAATTCAAAAGTTCCCGGGGCTTTTCCTGCCCACCGGGCTAGTGCATCGGAGTTGAGAGTGTTGTCCAGAGCGGTCACAAGGGAGCATTCTGGGATAGCTCCCGGAGGCCAATAACATCGAATTGCGTCCACAATACCTTTAACCCGGGATTGCGATCTCGATTGAAGCACTACTCCACTTGCCAAGGTGGAGTACAGAAATCGGATTAAAGAGCCCTTTAAATCGAAGAAAACGGTTTGATCGTGTGGACGGAATGATTTTTTTCGAATTAACTCAGCTAATTCTGAAATAGACGACTAGTGTAGACCAGACCTGAGAGAGGGAGAGTATAGAAAACAGCAAGAGATCCTTTTGGCTTAGTGAGAGAAGGAATGTATAGAAGGGTGAAGGGAGGGCATGGAGGGTGGGGGTGGGGAAGAGAACTTACCCTTGCGGCTGTATGGGGATAGATAGATAGAGGGGGTGTATGGGGATAGATAGATAAATAGATAGATGGGGGAGTGTATGGGGATAGATAGATAGATAGATAGATAGATAGAGGGGGTGTATGGAGATAGATAGATAGGTAGAGGGGGAGTATGGGGGTAGATAGAGAAATAGATAGAAGTGGTGTATGGGGATAGATAGATAGATGTATGTGGTGTATGGGGATAGATAGATAGATGTATGTGGTGTATGGGGATAGATAGATAGATAGATAGATAGATAGATAGATAGAGGAGGTGTATGGGAGTAGATAGAGAGAGGGGTTGTGTATGGGGATAGATAGATAGATAGATAGATAGATAGATAGGGGGAGTATGTAGATAGATAGATAGATAGAGGGGGAGTATGTAGATAGATAGATGGGGTGTATGCAGATAGATACATAGATAGATAGAGGGGGAGTGTGTAGATAGATAGATGGGGTGTATGGGGATAGATAGATAGATAGATAGATAGATGGGGTGTATGCGGATAGATACATAGATAGATAGAGTGGGAGTGTGTAGATAGATAGATGGGGTGTATGGGGATAGATAGATAGAGGGGGAGTATGTAGATAGATAGATAAATGTGGTATATGGGGATAGATAGATAGATGGGGTGTATGGGGATAGATAGAGGGGGGAAGGAAGAAGTAGGACCGCTGAAGACTATAGCCGGAGAGGAGATTAAAGATAATCTAGGCATGGCGCAATATCTCAACGAATATTTTGCATCGGTGTTTAATGAGGCCAATGAAGGTATTAGGGATACTAGCACCGTGACAGAGGGGCAAACAGAATGGGGGATTACCGTATCCGAGGTAGAAACAAAACTCGAATGCCTTAATGGTGCTAAGTCGGGAGGACCGGACGATCTTCATCCGAGAATATTGAAGGAATTGGCGCGGGAAATAGCAGGCCCATTAGCGATAATATTTAATGAATCTGTAAACTCGGGGGTGGTTCCGTTAGACTGGAGAATAGCTAATGTGGTTCCTATTTTCAAGAAAGGGAAAAAAAGTGATCCGGGTAACTACAGGCCTGTTAGTTTAACATCTGTAGTGTGCAAGGTGCTGGAGAAAATTCTGAAAGGGAAAGTAGTTGAGGACCTTGAGGTTAATGGCAAGTGCGATAAATTACAACATGGTTTTACGAAGGGCAGATCGTGCCAAACGAATCTGATCTCCTTCTTCGAGAAAGTAACGGACTTATTAGATAAGGGAAATGCGGTGGACCTAATATACCTGGATTTCAGTAAAGCGTTTGATACTGTACCCCATGAGGAATTATTGGTTAAACTGGAAAAGATGGGGATCGATATGAAAATCCAGAGGTGGATAAGGAATTGGTTAATGGGGAGAATGCAGCGGGTGGTATTGAAGGGTGAACTGTCAGGTTGGAGGGAAGTTACCAGTGGAGTTCCTCAGGGTTCGGTTTTGGGACCCATTTTATTTAATCTATTTATAACTGACCTCGGAACCGATTGCAGGAGTGGACTGATAAAGTTTGCGGACGATACGAAGGTGGGAGGCGTTGCCAATTCGGAGGAGGATAGGGATATTCTGCAGGGAGACTTGAATGAGCTTGTGAATTGGAGTATCAGAAATAGGATGAAATTTAATAGTGAAAAGTGTAAGGTGATGCATTTAGGGATGACTAACAACAATTTTAGTTACAAGCTGGGGACGCATTGGTTAGAAGTAACGGAAGAGGAGAAGGACCTAGGGGTTCTTGTAGACCGGAGGATGACTATGAGTCGACAATGTGACGTGGCGGTGAAAAAAGCCAATGCGGTCTTGGGATGCATTAGGCGAGGCATATCTAGTAGGGATAAGGAGGTGCTGCTTCCGTTGTATAAGGAGTTGGTGAGACCTCATTTGGAGTACTGTGTGCAGTTCTGGTCTCCCATGTTTAAAAAAGATGAACTCAAATTGGAACGGGTGCAGAGAAGGGCCACTAGGATGATCAGAGGAATGGAAAACCTGTCGTATGAAAGGAGACTGGAGGAGCTCGGGTTGTTTAGTCTGACAAAACGAAGGCTGAGGGGGGATATGATTGCTCTCTTTAAATATATCAGAGGGATAAATACAAGGGAGGGAGAGGAATTATTCCAGCTTAGTACTAATGTGGACACGAGAACGAATGGATATAAACTGGCCGTGGGGAAGTTTAGACTTGAAATTAGACGAAGGTTTCTGACCGTCAGAGGGGTGAAATATTGGAACGGCCTTCCGAGGGAAACGGTGGGGGCGAGGGACCTGTCTGGTTTTAAGATTAAGTTAGATAAGTTTATGGAGGGAATGGTTTAATGATAAAACATATTAGCTGAGGAATACCGAGCAATGGTAGGTAAATAGTATAATGGCTAACAAGGGTCAGGCCGGAGACTCTTGCCTACATGCTCGGGGTATTACTGATCGCCATATTTGGGGTCGGGAAGGAATTTTCCTCCAGGGTAGATTGGCTGAGGCCCTGGAGGTTTTTCGCCTTCCTCCACAGCATGGGGCAGGGATCGCTAGCAGGAGGGTTCTCTGCCAATTGAAGTCACTAAAACACAGGATTTGGGGACTTCATCAGCAGAGTCAAGGGAAGGGTAGGGATGGTTTTGTGGCCTGCAGCATGCAGGGGGTCAGACCAGATGATCATAATGGTCCCTTCTGACCTTAAAGTCTATGAGTCTATGGAGTATGTAGCTAGATAGATAGAGGGGGTGTATGGGGATAGATAGATAGATGTGGTGTATGGGGATAGATAAATAGATAGAGGGGGTGTATGGGGATAGATAGATGTGGTGTATGGAGATAGATAGATGTGGGGGTGTATGGGGGTAGATAGATAGATGTGGTGTATGTGGAGAGAGAAAGAGGGAGAGAGAGAACCCCATTGGCTTTAAGCCCTTTTACATTTTATGGGACTTTTCTGTAATCTCAACTCCTTGAACTTTTTCGTGGTCCAAAGCAAACAACAACCCTGGAACCCATGTACACACAGAATGGTCGTGTAGGAAGGAGCCCAGGGAAGCCAAATCAGATTCAGCTGTGTCATTGACTACAAGCCGGCCAGTGTGTTGCAGTTGGATTTTCCCCGCTGACCCAGTGGCAGGCGACTCCGCTTCTATTAGGGCCCTGGGATGGGACGTAGGTGAGTGGGAGGGCCTGGGTTCCCCTACCCCCGGCAACCCAACGTCAGGAGTGGTAGCCTCCCCACCTGGTTGTCAGGAGGCCTGCATTGGTCTGGCTCCCACCTGAATCCGGATGCCAGACGGTTGTGCTGACTCTCCCACCAGAGAGGTAACCTCCCCTAGACTGCCACAGCTCTGCTGGACTGTAGGTCAGAGCCCCCCTACTTGCTTGCTGCCCCACCCTGATCAGTGGCCAGGCAAATGGACCTTCTGTTGCTCTGCCTGCCTGCCTGTAGGCCACAGCCCCTTCTCGATTGCTGCCCCGCCCTGATTGAGGGCTCTGGGCAAAACCCCAGGCTGCAGGCCTAGATAAAGGCCTACTGTAGCAGGGTGGCTACCCCGCTCCTGCCTGAGGGGTTTAAAACAGCCCTGGAAGAGGGCTGGGGCAAAGGGAAAAGCTACTGGGCTGATTGGGGAAGTAGCCACAGCTGGGCCATGCCCCAATCAGGCCCCAGCTGGCCTGTATAAGACGGCTGGGAGCCAGGAGCTCAAGAGTCTCTCTCTGAGTGCAGAGAGAGAAGGGCCTGGCTGCAGGGAGCTAGACAGGATACCTGAGTGGAGCAGGGCTGGGGAAAGGCTGAGGAGCTGGGGAGCTCCAGCCTGGATAGCCCCAGGCTGTGGCCTGGTAATAGGCCAAGGGGTACTGGGGGTTGCAGAGGGCAGCCCAGGGCTAGGCCAAGGCACCAGGTCCGAACCCAACCTTGCCGATGATGAGTGGCCTATACTGCAGTCTACCCCAGAGAGTGGGGGCTAGCTGGTGACTGGCAGTGGCCTTATCCTGAGGTGAGGTGGGGTTAGTGGGTGGGGGTTCCCCTGGGAGGGGAGACCTAGCGTGTGTGGGTACTGCCAGGGGGCAGCACCCAGAGCAAGGGGCACCGGGGTCCTGGGAAGGACACGGGAGCCTGAGTGCAGAGGACAGGCGGATAACTGGCCTGCAGAGGGCGCTCCAGAGGCTGGAGAGCTAATTCCCTGGACGACCAGCAGGAGGCGCCACAGGGGTGAGTCCGGATACTCTTACATATGGTGGAGAATGCGGGTATAGCGGTCCACCCATGACACAAGGGGTCAAGGCAAGGACTGTGGACTATTGCCCAATGCAGAGACTTGAGAACCGAAGGTGGAGAAAACCATGAAGGACTATTATTGGAGAGCCCGTGTGGCCCGTCTCGCCGAGCAGCAAGCCAGGCTGCTCCAGCTGCTGCGGGGGAGGGCACAAGGCCCTCATTGGGGGCCAGGCACCTTGGGCAGGAGGCCGGTGCCAAGGTCAAAGAACTGTTGGGCCTGTGGGGAACCAGGACACTTGAAGAGGGTGTGCCCTCACAGGGCCCAGGCGAGCCCTGAAGGAAGGGCTGTGCCAGAGACAGACCATGGACCGACTCGAGTGCCCCCTGTGAAGCCAACAGGGGGGCTCCAATTGTGTTGGGCCTGTGGGGAGCCAGGGCACAAGAAGGGGGAGTGCCCTCACGGAACTCGCAGGGCCAAGGCTAACCCTGAGGTGGGCAGGGGTGAGCACTGGCTGTGCCTCCTCTGCCACAAGGGGCGCCGGGGAAAGCGGCCTAGCCCCCAGAGACGGAGGGGAAGGCCAGAGGATCAGGCTGGGTCTGAGACTGCCCCGAAGGAGGGGGTGGTGACGACCAGGGCCCCACAGAGGGGATTGTCAGGGGCAGGGAGGCCCCAGACAAACCTGGGATCCCATGGTGGAGCTGAAAAGGCAACCATGGGAACCCAAACTATGGAGGAAGGGAGCAGGCTGCTCCTTGCACTGGACAGCCTGCGAGCAGAGAGGGATTTCCTGCGGGCCCAGCTGAGGGGAATGCTGGGGCGTTAGGGATAGACACCCTACCCCCCCCCCCCCGGTGGAGGGGATCTTGAGGTGGGGTGTGTGTAGCAGGGTGGCTACCCCGCTCCTGCCTGAGGGGTTTAAAACAGCCCTGGTAGAGGGCTGGGGCAAAGGGAAAAGCTACTGGGCTGATTGGGGCATGGCCCAGCTGTGGCTACTTCCCCAATCAGGCCCCAGCTGACCTGTATAAGAAGGCTGGGAGCCAGGAGCTCAAGAGTCTCTCTCTGAGTGCAGAGAGAGAAGGGCCTGACTGCAAGGAGCTAGACAGGATACCTGAGTGGAGCAGGGCTGGGGAAAGGCTGAGGAGCTGGGGAGCTCCAGCCTGGATATGCCCAGGGTGTGGCCTGGTAATAGGCCAAGGGATACTGGGGGTTGCAGAGGGCAGCCCAAGCCAAGGCAGCAGGTCCGAACCCAACCTTGCCGATGATGAGTGGCTTATACTGCAGTCTGCCCCAGAGAGTGGGGGCTAACTGGTGACTGGCAGTGGCCTTATCCTGAGGTGAGGTGGGGTTAGTGGGTAGGGGTTCACCTGGGAGGGGAGACCTAGCATGTGTGGGTACTGCCAGGGGGCAGCACCCAGAGCAAGGGGCACCGGGGTCCTGGGAAGGACACGGGAGCCTGCGTGCAGAGGACAGGTGGATCACTGGCCTGCAGAGGGCGCTCCAGAGGCTGGAGAGCTAATTCCCTGGACGACCAGCAGGAGGCGCCGCAGGGGTGAGTCCAGATACTCTTACACCTACAAAAGGTACTCGGGCTGCAGAGGGGCACCCGAGAGATAGGCAGAGGCAGCTGGTCCAACCCCCCTTGCCGATGATGCGTGGTTTATATACTGCAGTCCGCCCCAGTGAGCGGGGACTAGACAGTGACTGGCAGTAGCCACTGAGGCAAGGTGTGGTTAGAGGGTTGGGGGTTCCCCTGGACACCCAGATAGTGGGTTACTGCCGGGGGCAGGACCCTGACGTAGAGGGGTACCGGGGTCTGGGAGGTACACCGGGACCAGCGGCAGGCGAGACACCAGCCTGTAGAGGGCACTTAGAGGCCGGAAGAGATCATCCCTCACCGTTGCCCTGCGACACAGACTCTCTATCTTTGCTCGGTCTGACTGCAGGCCTGAACCATTAACACTGAGCTAATTTCCCCCTGAACCAAGGTATCCCAGAAGTATCATAGCGAGGGGCGTTGTCTAGGGTGACCAGATGACAGGAAGAAAATATCGGGACACAAGGGGGGGGGGTCACTGGCGGAGCAAAAAAACCCAAAAAACTGAGTGCTGCCAGTGTAAGGACACCAACAGCTCCCTCTCCCAATTCCCTGCTGTGGCCCAGTGCAGCCGGCAGTCGGGGGCGGGAGCTGAGAACAGCCGAGTGCTGCGAGCAGTC
>NW_027055672.1:0-7000 GCF_011386835.1 Chrysemys picta bellii | reverse complement strand
GTCTCCGTTATAGGGTTGGTGAGTGTGACTGCCCTGTAATCAGGGTGCAAGTCACCTCCCCGTGTCTTTGGAGGGGCATTGAGCTCTTTGTTAAACTGAGCAATGTGACCGCCCTGTATCTGGGGTCCGGGTCTCTGCCCTCTTGCTCATTTGGCTTTACGCCGTGCTCTGCCCCATTAGTCAGCGTGACAACCCTGTAATTAGGGTCCATGTCACAAGCCTCTCTAGGATGGGACATATCGAGCTCTTTGGTACTTTGACAGCTTGACCTTCCTGTAATTCAGGTTATGGTCTCCCCTATTTGGCTAATGCCAGCGACCACCCTGTAATCAGTGCACTGGTTGCATCTCGCTTTTGAAATCTGGGAGATTAGAATCATGTCCATAACATGGGCAGCTTGACCTCCCTGTAACTAGGGTTTGCGTCTCTGAGCCCCTTTGGGTCTCCGTTATAGGGTTGATGAGTGTGACTGCCCTGTAATCAGGGTGCAAGTCACCTCTCCCTGTCTTTGGAGGGGCATTGAGCTCTTTGTTAAACTGAGCAATGTGACCGCCCTGTAACTGGGGTCTGGGTCTCTGCCCTCTTGCTCATTTGGCTTTATGCCGTGCTCTGCCCCATTAGTCAGCGTGACATCCCTGTAATTAGGGTCCATGTCACAAGCCTCTCTAGGATGGGACATATCGAGCTCTTTGGTACTTTGACAGCTTGACCTTCCTGTAATTCAGGTTATGGTCTCTCCTCTTTGGCTAATACCAGCGACCACCCTGTAATCAGGGTACAGGTTGCATCTCGCTTTTGAAATCTGGGTAATTAGAATCATTTCCGTTACGTGGGGAACTTGACCTCCCTGTAACTAGGGTTTGCGTCTCTGAGCCCCTTTGGGTCTCCGTTAACAGGTTGGTGAGTGTGACTGCCCTGTAATCAGGGTGCAAGTCACCTCCCCATGTCTTTGGAGGGGCATTGAGCTCTTTTTTCAACTGAGCAATGTGACCGCCCTGTAACTGGGGTCTGGGTCTCTGCCCTCTTGCTCATTTGGCTTTACGCCGTGCTCTGCCCCATTAGTCAGCGTGACAACCCTGTAATTAGGGTCCATGTCACAAGCCTCTCTAGGATGGGACATATCGAGGTCTTTGGTACTTTGACAGCTTGACCTTCCTGTAATTCAGATTATGGTCTCTCCTCTTTGGCTAATGCCAGAAACCACCCTGTAATCAGGGTACAGGTTGCATCTAGCTTTTGAAATCTGGGGGATTAGAATCATTTGAGTTACGTGGGCCGCTTGACCTCCCTGTAACTAGGGTGTGCGTCTCCGAGGCCCTCTGGGTCTCTTGGCCTCGTGCTGTCTTCACAGCCTGCTGCCAACGACCGCCCTGTAATCAGGGATCCGGTCTTTGCCCTCTAGTCTCTTGGCACTTGGCCAAATGCAGCCACTGCCCTGAATGAGCACCCTGTAAACAGGGTACAGGTCTCATCTGCTACTATTTCTGGCGCTCCCATGAGACTGTGTCCAGAGTTCTGGCCCTTCCAACAGCGCTTCCAACTTGCCTGGAATTCTGCAGCCAAGTCTCCTGCTTTCTACTCACTTCTTGGACTCTTGGAGACCTGACATGCTACTGGTGGTAAAATCCGAAAGGGAGTGTCTGGGGCTGTTTTGGACTAAGTCATTCCAGGCAGTATACCTTGTCACATTGATTTAGGAATACTTGTCAATTAATTCCTTACCCCCCTTCATCATTTTATTCCTCCTGATTTTGTATGGAGGCTGCCTGGTGAAATAATTGTCAAGGGGAAATCTGGAGATTGTGGCTTTAGAGGGGAATGGGCCCAGTAGTTTTCTCACCCAGTGCAGCGTGGGAGGAGCGGGAAATGCTTGTGGAAGTGTCTGAGGACCACAAAGAACTGTCTTGGACCTAAATATCCAGACTGTCTGCAGATGCGGAAAGGAACAGTGTATCAGTAGATTACACTGAGTTTCCGTACGGGACATGGCATTGTCGGTTCTCACTTACACACGCCTTGTGCTCTCTCTCTCTGTTTCAGACATCATGAAGCACAAGTGGAGAAGAAGGAAGTGTCAGGAATGCCACACACAGAGGAGAAAAGAAGATGGAGGAAAAGGAAAGGAACTCTGGGCACAGTAACCAACCTCAAATCAGGCCTCAGGTCATGTAATTAGACTGTAGGGGAATCTCGAGCCTCCTAATATCTTGAGCAGCGTGACCGCCCTGTAAGTTGGGTCCGGGTCTGTGCTATTGTGTCGTTTTGACATTCTGCTCCGTTATCTGGCTATTGAGGGTGACTGCCCTGTAATCAGGGTGCAAGTCACCTCCCTCTGTCTTTGGAGGGGCATTGAGCTCTTTGTTAAACTGAGCAATGTGACCGCCCTGTAACTGGGGTCCGGGTCTCGGCCCTCTTGCTTATTTGGCTTTACGCCGTGCTCTGCCCCATTAGTCAGCGTGACAACCCTGTAATTAGGGTCTATGTCACAAGCCTCTCTAGGATGGGACATATTGAGCTCTTTGGTACTTTGACAGCTTGACCTTCCTGTAATTCAGGTTATGGTCTCCCCTATTTGGCTAATGCCAGCGACCACCCTGTAATCAGTGCACTGGTTGCATCTCGCTTTTGAAATCTGGGGGATTAGAATCATGTCCATAACATGGGCAGCTTGACCTCCCTGTAACTAGGGTTTGCGTCTCTGAGCCCCTTTGGGTCTCCGTTATAGGGTTGATGAGTGTGACTGCCCTGTAATCAGGGTGCAAGTCACCTCTCCCTGTCTTTGGAGGGGCATTGAGCTCTTTGTTCAACTGAGCAATGTGACCGCCCTGTAACTGGGGTCTGGGTCTCTGCCCTCTTGCTCATTTGGCTTTATGCCGTGCTCTGCCCCATTAGTCAGCGTGACATCCCTGTAATTAGGGTCCATGTCACAAGCCTCTCTAGGATGGGACATATCGAGCTCTTTGGTACTTTGACAGCTTGACCTTCCTGTAATTCAGGTTATGGTCTCTCCTCTTTGGCTAATACCAGCGACCACCCTGTAATCAGGGTACAGGTTGCATCTCGCTTTTGAAATCTGGGTAATTAGAATCATTTCCGTTACGTGGGGAACTTGACCTCCCTGTAACTAGGGTTTGCGTCTCTGAGCCCCTTTGGGTCTCCGTTAACAGGTTGGTGAGTGTGACTGCCCTGTAATCAGGGTGCAAGTCACCTCCCCATGTCTTTGGAGGGGCATTGAGCTCTTTTTTCAACTGAGCAATGTGACCGCCCTGTAACTGGGGTCTGGGTCTCTGCCCTCTTGCTCATTTGGCTTTACGCCATGCTCTGCCCCATTAGTCAGCGTGACAACCCTGTAATTAGGGTCCATGTCACAAGCCTCTCTAGGATGGGACATATCGAGGTCTTTGGTACTTTGACAGCTTGACCTTCCTGTAATTCAGATTATGGTCTCTCCTCTTTGGCTAATGCCAGCAACCACCCTGTAATCAGGGTACAGGTTGCATCTAGCTTTTGAAATCTGGGGGATTAGAATCATTTGAGTTACGTGGGCCGCTTGACCTCCCTGTAACTAGGGTGTGCGTCTCCGAGGCCCTCTGGGTCTCTTGGCCTCGTGCTGTCTTCACAGCCTGCTGCCAACGACCGCCCTGTAATCAGGGATCCGGTCTTTGCCCTCTAGTCTCTTGGCACTTGGCCAAATGCAGCCACTGCCCTGAATGAGCACCCTGTAAACAGGGTACAGGTCTCATCTGCTACTATTTCTGGCGCTCCCATGAGACTGTGTCCAGAGTTCTGGCCCTTCCAACAGCGCTTCCAACTTGCCTGGAATTCTGCAGCCAAGTCTCCTGCTTTCTACTCACTTCTTGGACTCTTGGAGACCTGACATGCTACTGGTGGTAAAATCCGAAAGGGAGTGTCTGGGGCTGTTTTGGACTAAGTCATTCCAGGCAGTATACCTTGTCACATTGATTTAGGAATACTTGTCAATTAATTCCTTACCCCCCTTCATCATTTTATTCCTCCTGATTTTGTATGGAGGCTGCCTGGTGAAATAATTGTCAAGGGGAAATCTGGAGATTGTGGCTTTAGAGGGGAATGGGCCCAGTAGTTTTCTCACCCAGTGCAGCGTGGGAGGAGCGGGAAATGCTTGTGGAAGTGTCTGAGGACCACAAAGAACTGTCTTGGACCTAAATATCCAGACTGTCTGCAGATGCGGAAAGGAACAGTGTATCAGTAGATTACACTGAGTTTGCGTACGGGACATGGCATTGTCGGTTCTCACTTACACACGCCTTGTGCTCTCTCTCTCTGTTTCAGACATCATGAAGCACAAGTGGAGAAGAAGGAAGTGTCAGGAATGCCACACACAGAGGAGAAAAGAAGATGGAGGAAAAGGAAAGGAACTCTGGGCACAGTAACCAACCTCAAATCAGGCCTCAGGTCATGTAATTAGACTGTAGGGGAATCTCGAGCCTCTTAATATCTTGAGCAGCGTGCCGCCCTGTAAGCTGGGTCCCGGTCTGGGCTATTGTGTCGTTTTGACATTCTGCTCCGTTATTTGGCTATTGAGGGTGACTGCCCTGTCATCAGGGTGCAAGTCACTTCCCTCTGTCTTTGGAGGGGCATTGAGCTCTTTGTTAAACTGAGCAATGTGACCGCCCTGTATCTGGGGTCCGGGTCTCTGCCCTCTTGCTCATTTGGCTTTACGCCGTGCTCTGCCCCATTAGTCAGCGTGACAACCCTGTAATTAGGGTCTATGTCACAAGCCTCTCTAGGATGGGACATATCGAGCTCTTTGGTACTTTGACAGCTTGACCTTCCTGTAATTCAAGTTATGGTCTCCCCTATTTGGCTAATGCCAGCGACCACCCTGTAATCAGGGTACAGGTTGCATCTCGCTTTTGAAATCTGGGTAATTAGAATCATTTCCGTTACGTGGGCAGCTTGACCTCCCTGTAACTAGGGTGTGCTTCTCCGAGGCCCTCTGGGTCTCTTGGCCTCGTGCTGTCTTCACAGCCTGCTGCCAACGACCGCCCTGTAATCAGGGATCCGGTCTTTGCACTCTAGTCTCTTGGCACTTGGCCAAATACAGCCACTGCCCTGAATGAGCACCCTGTAAACAGGGTACAGGTTTCATCTGCTACTATTTATGGCACCCCCATGACACTGTGTCCAGAATTCCGGACCTTCAAACAGCCCTTCCAGCTTGCCTGGAATTCTGCAGCCAAGTCTCCTGCTTTCTACTCACTTTTTGGACTCTTGGAGATCTGACATGCTACTGGTGGTAAGATCCGAAAGGGAGTGTCTGGGGCTGTTTTGGACTAAGTCATTCCAGGCAGTATACCTTGTCACATTGATTTAGGAATACTTGTCAATTAATTCCTTACCCCCCTTCATCATTTTATTCCTCCTGATTTTGTATGGAGGCTGCCTGGTGAAATAATTGTCAAGGGGAAATCTGGAGATTGTGGCTTTAGGGGGAATGGGCCCAGTAGTTTTCTCACCCAGTGCAGCGTGGGAGGAGCGGGAAATGCTTGTGGAAGTATCTGAGGACCACAAACAACTGTCTTGGACCTAAATATCCAGACTGTCTGCAGATGCGGAAAGGAACAGTGTATCAGTAGATTACACTGAGTTTGCGTACGGGACATGGCATTGTCGGTTCTCACTTACACACGCCTTGTGCTCTCTCTCTCTGTTTCAGACATCATGAAGCGCAAGTGGAGAAGAAGGAAGTGTCAGGAATGCCACACACAGAGGAGAAAAGAAGATGGAGGAAAAGGAAAGGAACTCTGGGCACAGTAACCAACCTCAAATCAGGCCTCAGGTCATGTAATTAGACTGTAGGGGAATCTCGAGCCTCCTAATATCTTGAGCAGCGTGACCGCCCTGTAAGCTGGGTCCCGGTCTGTGCTATTGTGTCGTTTTGACATTCTGCTCCGTTATCTGGCTATTGAGGGTGACTGCAGTGTCATCAGGGTGCAAGTCACTTCCCTCTGTCTTTGGAGGGGCATTGAGCTCTTTGTTAAACTGAGCAATGTGACCGCCCTGTATCTGGGGTCCGGGTCTCGGCCCTCTTGCTCATTTGGCTTTACGCCGTGCTCTGCCCCATTAGTCAGCGTGACAACCCTGTAATTAGGGTCTATGTCACAAGACTCTCTAGGATGGGACATATCGAGCTCTTTGGTACTTTGACAGCTTGACCTTCCTGTAATTCAGGTTATGGTCTCCCCTATTTGGCTAATGCCAGCGACCACCCTGTAATCAGGGTACAGGTTGCATCTCGCTTTTGAAATCTGGGGGATTCGAATCATGTCCGTAACATGGGCAGCTTAACCTCCCTGTAACTAGGGTTTGCGTCTCCGAGGCCCTTTGGGTCTCCGTTATAGGGTTGATGAGTGTGACTGCCCTGTAATCAGGGTGCAAGTCACCTCCCCCTGTCTTTGGAGGGGCATTGAGCTCTTTGTTCAACTGAGCAATGTGACCGCCCTGTAACTGGGGTCTGGGTCTCTGCCCTCTTGCTCATTTGGCTTTACGCCGTGCTCTGCCCCATTAGTCAGCGTGACATCCCTGTAATTAGGGTCCATGTCACAAGCCTCTCTAGGATGGGACATATCGAGTTCTTTGGTACTTTGACAGCTTGACCTTCCTGTAATTCAGGTTATGGTCTCTCCTCTTCGGCTAATGCCAGCGACCACCCTGTAATCAGGGTACAGGTTGCATCTAGCTTTTGAAATCTGGGTAATTAGAATCATTTCCGTTACGTGGGCAGCTTGACCTCCCTGTAACTAGGGTGTGCGTCTCCGAGGCCCTCTGGGTCTCTTGGCCTCGTGCTGTCTTCACAGCCTGCTGCCAAAGACCGCCCTGTAATCAGGGATCCGGTCTTTGCACTCTAGTCTCTTGGCACTTGGCCAAATACAGCCACTGCCCTGAATGAGCACCCTGTAAACAGGGTACAGGTTTCATCTGCTACTATTTATGGCACCCCCATGACACTATGTCCAGA
>NW_027055671.1:0-7000 GCF_011386835.1 Chrysemys picta bellii | reverse complement strand
GTGGAACAGCCCTGTGTGTGGGAGCACTAGGATATGCATGGCTTGCCAGCAGATTTAAAGTACTCTTTGCTTCTGATGAGCTGGTCTCACGGCATTTAGGCATTACCACTTCCAGTGGTCACTGGAGCCTGGTATAGAGGCAAGCAAGAATGAAAATGGCTATCCAGATATTTCTGAACTGGCAGGAAGGCTAGGTGTGAGTTTGGGTGGAAGGTCAGGTCAGTTCCCCAACCCTTAGTGTCGGCAGTTGGATTTTTAAATACATATTTATTGTGGAGAATGCAGCTTGGGTTCTGTTTTCTGAGTACTGCCTCTTTAAGTGTAAGAAAATGCAGGAGGGGGAGGATTCTGAGACTTACACAGAGGGTACACAATGCAGAGCTGGGTTCCACAAGACCTCCCCCAGCATGCAGGTGAGGCAGAGGTGGCACAGGCTGAAGGAAGCCCCTGTGGCAGCTGTAGGTTCTTTGGGGATTTTCCTTACACTGGAGAAATCCCATCTGGCCAGTTCTGTCAAGTTTCTGGCCTGTTTGTGCTGATGGACCAGTGCAAAGGGGCATGTAGGTGTGTGTGTGGGGGGTCCTCCCTGGCTGTCAATCTCTGAGAGAGGCCACACCTCTTTGCTGTCACTCCTCCTTGAAGGGCAGTCTAAGACAGTTGTGGGCAACCTGATGGCCACACACAGTCTGTCAGGGTAATCAGCTGGCAGGCCACCAGACCATTTGTTTACATTTGCATAGCTGCTCACAGTGGCCATGGTTCACCATTCCCAGCCAATAGGAGCTGCAGGTTGTCCAGTACTGGTCTAAAATAATGGGGAAGTTACCAGTCTCAGTGCTCGATCCCACCAGCGAGAGAGAAGAGGTTCAGGGGCCAAAGCCCTCAGGCAGGGCAGGGCATCAAGCAGTCTAAAGCCCAACCCTTAGGCAGGGCATAGTCAGGAACCCAGGCCCTCAGACGGGGCAGGGTACCAAACGCAGTCTAGGGCCACTCTCCCCCACCCCAAGCCAGGGGTCAGGCACCCACCAAAGTGTCTAGCCCACCAACCAGTGGTCAGGTGTGCAGGTATAATCTCTTGTCCTGGCTCTAGTGGGAGCCAGACAAGCACAGGCCTCTGGGCCTGAAGAGGGGGAGTACTGCCACCCCAATGGTGGGTCAGCAGGGGTAGGGGGACACAGGCCTGCCCAACTCCACTGTGTCCCAACTCAGGGCGCTAACAGCAACAGAGAGGTCTGCCACTGGATCAACAGGGAATCCCACTGCAACACACTGACCGCATTTCAGATGCTCCTGCAGCCAGACTGCAGTTGGCTATTGCTGGGCTCCTTTCTCCCCTCCCTCAGGGTGTACCTGAACCCCAGGTTCATCCTCCATCTCCTGGGGGTATACAGCCAGTGGCAATCCCAGCAGCTCTTAAGCATCAGTCAGGTCTAGCAGCTTGGGCAAGTTTTCAGGGTAACTGGAGTTTTCTGCAGCCTCCTGCATCAGTAGTGGGAGAACACATCCACCTCTTTGGGCAGCTGCCTCCTGACTGCCCTACAGCACCCACCTATTATATTTCCTGTCCCGCCCCTCTGTTTCCTAGTTCCGCCCACCAGGGGCGGTCTGGCCCTCCCTCTCTGTCAATCTCTGAAGGAGGCCACGTCTCTTTGCTACAGGGCCCCATAGAGCAGTACTGCCCAGTATAAGAACATAATGTTTTACCCCACTTATTTCCTGATTTACAAAACAAGTTAGAAACTTTGTGTCCCTTCAAATATGAGGTTATTCCAGTTCCTCTGAGTAATAATAGCACTTCACATGTACCACATCTTCCTTCTGAAGAAGTTAAAGAGCTTTTCATCCGTGGATTAATATTATTATCATCTCCATTTTACAGAAGGGACAACTAACACTTAAACCAGATCTACACTAGAATCTTTTGCAGGTATAATAATGTTGATTAGGGGTATGATTTTTTACACTTCTATACTGGCAAAAGCCCTAGTGTAGGCGCAGTTATACCAGTATAAAAGTCCTTATTTTGTTTGTGGAACTGGTATAAGCTATACGAGTAAAATCACATTTTTTGCTGGTAGACACTGAATGTACACTAGAAGGGTTTAATATAACTATACTGGTATAGCTATACCAACAAATCTTTTCTGCTGTAGAATAGACCCTGAAAGAGGAAGTCAGTGTGACAATGTCAGGAATAGAATCCAAGTCTCCAAAGTTCCAGCCCCTCTGCTTTATAGGTGTTGCCGACACAGAGGCCCGAGGACAGCAACAGCGGGTTCGTTGCCCGGTGTGCTTTGCGCCAATAAACATACCGGGGTGGAGAAGCAAACGAAGTTTATTTGAGATCTCAAAGTGGTGCAAGGAGACAGGCAAGTCTCAGATCAAGCACACCAGCAAAAACAGTTTTTCTCTTCTTATACATTTTACAACTAAGCCCCCTCTATTCCTCCCCCCTCTACTGAAGGCATGTTTATACATTTAAGCAATTAAATCATTCTAGGGCTATAAATCTAGCTTGTTAGTAACTTCTATCTAAACTGTTACTTGGTCTTGTTTACCCTTGGTTTATTACCTCTTCAGCCAGAAACATGCAAACCTCATCATTATCGCTTGGTATCTGGTATGGGAGGGGGGGGTAACTGATAATTGGCTGTTTACACATTCCATGCATCTAGCTTTCGAGGTCGATTAGAGCTAAACATTGAAGAACTTTGGTTCACTAGGCCTAATGACGTCAACATAGGTATGATCCTAGGCCCACTGAAGTTCATGGAAAGACTCCCACTGATTTCAGTGAGCTTTGGATCTCGCTCTATCACCATTAGAGTGTGCTTTCCACTAGGGCAGAGGTGTTTTGTAGATAGCCACAAGACATGTTATATTCTGTAAACAGCACAAAATGTTTCTCATCCATTCTTGGGACATACAGCTCTCAAAATCTGTTAGATTTCTATGTTTACCTGCTGTCATAACTATAAAGGGAAGGGTAACAGCTGTCCTGTGTACAGTACTATAAAATCCCTCCTGGCCAGAGACTCCAAAATCCTTTTCCCTGTAAAGGGTTAAGAAGCTCAGGTAACCTGGCTGGCATCTGACCTAAAGGACCAATAAGGGGACAAGATACTTTCAAATCTTGGTGGGGGGAAGGCTTTTGTTTGTGTTCTTTGTTTGGGAGTGTGTTCACTCTCGGGACTGAGAGGGACCAGACATCAATCCAGGTTCTCCACATCTTTCTAAACAAGTCTCTCCTATTTCAAACTTGTAAGTAAATAGCCAGGCAAGGCGTGTTAGTTTTCCTTTGTTTTCTCAACTTGTAAATGTACCTTTTACTAGAGTGTTTATCTTTGTTTGCTGTACTTTGAACCTAAGAATAGAGGGGAGTCCTCTGAGCTCTTTAAGTTTGATTACCCTGTAAGGTTAATTTCCATACTAATTTTACAGAGATGCTTTTTACCTTTTTCTTTAATTAAAAGCCTTCTTTTTAAGAACCTGATTAATTTTTCCTTGTTTTTAGATCCAAGGGGGTTGGATCTGTATTCACCAGGAGTTGGTAAAAGGAAGGAGGGGGAATGGTTAATCTCTCCTTGTTTTAGATCCAAGGGGGTTGGATCTGTATTCACCTGGAGTTGGTGGGAGGAAGGAGGGGGGGTGGTTAATTTCTCCTTGTTTTAAGATCCAAGGGGTTTGGATCTGTATTCACCAGGGAATTGGTGAAGGTCTCTCAAGGCTACCCAGGGAAGGAAATTAGCCTTGGGATGGTGGCAGCGGATCAGAGCTAAGCTGGTAGTTAAGCTTAGAAGTTTTCATGCAGGCCCCTACATTTGTACCCTAAAGTTCAAAGTGGGGATACAGCCTTGACATGGTGGTAGAGCGGTGGGATCATTTTAAACCCAAAAGCCAGTGAGATTTTTTTTTTTCCTTCTAGCTGCTTGGAAAGCCGAGCTGGAGGTAGATAGATGCATATCTTATCTCTCCTTGCCTGAAGGCAGAGGTGTTAAGTTTTTTTAACAAGGTCCTTTGTTAAGAGAAGGGTTCAATGGGCAAACAAAGGTAAAGGGAAAAAACAAATTGTTTTTTTTTTTCTTTTTACATCCTCGGGAGCAGCTAGTTAAAAAGTCTCTGTTAACTCAACAGCAGCCAGAGCTGAGAGCTTCCCAGTTTCAGTCAACTGCAGAGGGGGTGACCCAGCACAAAAAAACAGGAAAATAACTACAAAAGAAGAAAAAGCCAAAGAGGAGGCCCACAAAAGAGCTATGGAGCTGAAAGAAAAAGAGATAGAGCTGAGAGACAAAAAAGAAAAAGCCAAAGAGGGGGCCCACAAGAGAGAGATGAAGCTAAAAGAAAAAAAAAAAGCCAAAAAGGAGGCCCACAAAAAAAAGATGAAGCTAAAAAAAAAAGAAATGTAGCTGGAAAAAAAAAGATGAAAATAAAAAAAAAGAAATGAAGGGAAAAAAAAGAAAGGAAGCATAAACTGGAAGTAGCAAAGGCTAAGCAAGCTTTCATCCCCATCCCTGTTCCTGAGCCGTCCACCAGGGTCCCGTCTGTTTTACCAGAGACCCAAACCATGGTGGTGGAACCGGATCCCCTGCCAACGACTGCAACAGCCGTTGTGGACCCAATCCCAGAGACCCAGCCAAAACCAGTCCCAGAACCGGAACTGGCAACGCAACCAGCACCAGAACCATTGCCAGCCCTGAGTCCAGGGCTTGCAAACCCGTCTACAACTCCAATGCCAGAAGGCACCAGCGAGCCTGACCTGGCGGAAGCAGCAGATAACCCTACCCAAGAGGCTCAGCCAGAGCCTGAGATACCACATAGTGCACCAGCGGACAGCGGTTCACAGTCAATGGAAACAGCCCCAGCACCTGCATCGCTTCCAGAGGGACCAAGCCCCAGTCCACAGTCCAAGAAGAAACTGATGTCTCCAGCATCAAGGGAACAGTTCCAGGCCGAGCAGGAAGCAGATGACAGCCTTCAGAAAGCTTGGGCGGCGGCACAAAGCACCCCACCGCCTCTCAACTCTTCTAACCGATCCCGGTTTGTTATAGAACAAGGACTTTTATATAAGGAGACTCTTTCTGGTGGGCACCAGGAAGACTGGCATTCTCAAAGACAGTTGGTAGTTCCCACTAAGTATCGGGTAAAGCTCTTGAGCTTAGCCCATGATCATCCCAGTGGCCATTCTGGGGTGAGCAGAACCAAAGACTGGTTGGGGAAGTCCTTCCACTGGGAGGGAATGGGCAAGGACATTGCTAAATATGTCCGGTCTTGTGAGGTGTGCCAACAAGTGGGAAAGCCCCAAGACCAGGTTAAAGCCCCTCTCCAGCCACTACCCATAATTGAGGTCCCATTTCAGCGTGTAGCTGTGGATATTCTGGGTCCTTTCCCAAAGAAGACACCCAGAGGAAAGCAGTACATACTAACTTTCATGAATTTTGCTACCCGATGGCCGGAAGCAGTACCCTTAAGCAACACCAGGGCTAAAAGTGTGTGCCAGGCATTAACAGACATTTTTGCCAGGGTGGGTTGGCCCTCCGACATCCTTACAGATTCGGGAACTAATTTCCTGGCAGGGACCATGAAAAGGTGGGAAGCTCATGGGGTGAATCACTTGGTTGCCACCCCTTACCACCATGAAACCAATGGCCTGGTGAAGAGGTTTAATGAAACTTTGGGGGCCATAATAGGTAAATTCGTAAATGAACACTCCAATGATTGGGACCTAGTGTTGCAGCAGTTGCTTTTCGCCTACAGGGCTGTACCACATCCCAGTTTAGGGTTTTCACCATTTGAACTTGTGTATGGCCGCGAGGTTAAGGGGCCATTACAGTTGGTGAAGCAGCAATGGGAGGGGTTTACACCTTCTCCAGGAACTAACATTCTAGACTTTGTAAGCAACCTACAAAGCACCCTCCGACACTCTTTAGCCCTTGCTAAAAAAAACCTAAAGAATGCTCAGGAAGAGCAAAAGGCCTGGTATGATAAACATTTCAGAGAACGGTCCTTCAAAGTAGGAGATCAAGTCATGGTCTTAAAGGCGCTCCAGGCCCATAAAATGGAAGCGTCGTGGGAAGGACCATTCACGGTCCAGGAGCGCCTAGGAGCTGTTAACTATCTCATAGCCTCCCCCACCTCCAACATAAAGCCTAAAGTATACCATGTTAATTCTCTTAAGCCCTTTTATTCCAGAGAATTAAACGTTTGCCAGTTTACAGCCCAGGAAACAGATAACGCGGAGTGGCCTGAAGGTGTCTACTATGAAGAAAAAAAAGATGGTGGCGTGGAAGAGGTGAACCTCTCCACGACCCTTGAACGTCTGCAGCGACAGCAGATCAAGGAGCTGTGCACAAGCTTTGCACCAATTTTCTCAGCCACTCCAGGATGGACCGAACGGGCATACCACTCCATTGACACAGGTAATGCTCACCGTATTAGAACCCCACCCTACCGGGATTCACCTCATGCCAAAACTGCTATACAAAGGGAGATCCAGAATATGCTACAGATGGGTATAATATGCCCCTCTAAGGCCTGGTCTACACTACGGGTTTAGGTCGACTTTAGCGGCGTTAAACCGAATTAAGCCTGGACACGTCCACACAACGAAGCCCTTTCTTTCGACTTAAAGGGTCCTTTAAACCGGTTTCTTTACACCACCTCTGACGAGGGGATTAGCAATAAAACCGGTCTTTGCAGGTCGGAATTGGGGTAGTGTGGACGGAATTCGACGTTATTGGCCTCCGGGAGCTATTCCACAGTGCTTCATTGTGACCGCTCTGGACAGCACTCTCAACTCAGATGCACTGACCAGGTAGACAGGAAAAGACCCGCGAAGGTTTGAATTTCATTTCCTGTTTGCCCAGCGTGGAGAGCACAGGTGACCCCGCAGAGCTCATCAGCACAGGTAACCGTGATGGAGTCCTCCCAGGATCGCAAAAGAGCTCCAGCATGGACCGAACGGGAGGTACGAGATCTGCTCGCCATATGGGGAGATGAAGCA
>NW_027055670.1:0-7000 GCF_011386835.1 Chrysemys picta bellii | reverse complement strand
CCTTATTTCTGCAGGGGACAGTATTCAGGGACACCTCTTGTTTCCAGAGGGGACAGTCTTCCTGACACACCTCTTGTTTCCGTAGGGCAGGGTACTCATAACACATCTCGTGTTTCCAGAAGGGACACACACCCCTTGTTCCCAGAGGTAATACTATTGCTGATACAGCTCATGTTCCCAGGACACACCCCTTGTTTCCAGAGGGGATAGTATTTAGCGCACACCCCTTGTTCCCACGAGGAGTACTATTGATGATACACCTCTTGTTTCTGGGGGACAGTATTCAAGGGATCCTCCCTTGTTTCCAGAAGGGACAGTATTCAGGACACACCCCTTGTTTCCAGAGGGGACAGTATTCAGGACACACCCCTTGTTTCCAGAGGGGACAGTATTCAACGCACACCCCTTGTTCCCAGGAGTACTAACTATTCATAACACACCTACAGTTTCCAGGCAGACTACTATTGATGACACGCCCCTTCTTTCTGGAGGGAACACTGTTCGAAACACACCTCTTGTTTCGGGGGACAGTATTCAGAACACCTCTTGTTTCTGGCGGACCACAATTCATGACACACCCTTGGTTTACAGGACTACAATTAATGACACACCCCTTGTTTCTGCAGGGGACAGTATTCAGGCACACCTCTTGTTTCCAGAGGAGACAGTATACATGACACACCCCTTGTTTGCGGAGGGGAGGATACTCATAACACATCTCATGTTCCCAGAAGGGACACTATTCAGCACACACCCCTTGTTCCCAGGGGTAGTGCGATGGCAACTCTTGTTCCCAGATGGGACTGTACTCAGAACACAGCTCTCCTCTGCAGAGGAGACTGTATTCAGAACACAGCTCTAGGTCCCAGTGGGGACACACCCCTTGTTTTGGGGGAGAAGGAGGACAGTATTCATGCCACAGCTCTTAGATCCAGAGGGGACAGTATTCGTATAACACCTCATTTCCATTGGCCTGCTAAACCCAGGGTTGTGAGTTCAATCCTTGAGGGGGCCACTTGGGGATCTGGGGCAAAATCAGTTCTTGGTCCTGCTAGTGAAGGCAGGGGGCTGGACTCGATGACCTTTCAAGGTCCCTTCCAGTTCTAGGAGATGGGATATCTCCATTAATTTATTTATTAATTTCTGGATAGGACAGTATTTGTGGCACACATCTTTTTGGAGGGCACAGTATTTGTGATACACCCCTTGTTCCCAGAGGGGACAGTTTTCGTGTCACACCTCTTGCTTCCAGGTGAAGTATTATTGATGACACACCCCTTGTTTCTGGAGGGGACAGTATTCCTGACTCACCCCCTTCTTTCCAGGTGAAATGCTATTGACAACATATCCCTGGGGTCCCCAAGCATGGTGTCAACCCTGCATGGGACATGTTTTCACTGAGGGAATGTGACTAGGGTTACCATATTTAAAAAATAAAAAAAGAGGACACTCCACAGGCCCTGGCCCCGCCCCTTTCCCAACCCCGGCCCCGCCCCAACTCCGCCCCTTCCCCAAAGTCCCCGCCCTAACTCCCCCTCCTCCCTCCCAGCCACGCGAAAAGGGCTGCCCGAGCGCTACCGGCTTGACAGTTTGCCAGGCAGCCTCCAGACCCTGTGCCCCTGGCCAGCGCTTACCCAGCGCAGCTGGAGCCCAGGAGGGGAAGCGCCCAGCCGGGGGCACAGGGCCGGTAGCGCTCAGGCTTCAGGCAGCCCCTATGCCTCCGGACCCTGCGCCCCCGGCCGGGCACTTCCCCTCCCGGGCTCCAGCTGCTCTGCTCCTCCCCTGACTCTTCGGCTCTGTTTAAGAGCCAAGCTGCCCGAGCCAGCGCTACCGGCTTCGGGCAGCCTCCATGCCTCCGGACCCTGCGCCGCCGGAGCAGAGCAGCTGGAGCCCAGGAAGGGAAGTGCCCGGCCGGCGGCTTGGGGTCCGGAGGCAAGGGGGCTGCCCGAAGCCAGTAACGCTGGCTCAGGCAGCTTGGCTCTTAAACAGAGCCGAAGTCTGAGTCAGGGGAGGAGCAGAGCAGCCGCGGGAGAGGAAGTGCCCGAACGGTATTTTTCCCGGACATGTTCGGCTTTTTGACAATTCCCCCCAGACAGGGGTTTGATTGCCGAAAAGCCGGACATGTCCGGGAAAAAACGGACGTATGGTAACCCTAAATGTGACCAAGAAGACATCTTGTTGCAGGAAGAATTATATTGGTGAAAAACAAATCACACCATCCGCAAAGCAGACTGCTACAGCGGGGAATTAAACTACTTCCTGTTTCTGAAGACTAACAAAACACACCATATTTTTTATTATACATAAAATGTTACTGACTAACCGTAGATCATTATTGGTTTCTGGGAGGACAGCAGGATACCATTTGAGTGTTGCTATTGTTGGCGTCACTAGGCATAGCTACCAGGTAACTCGGGGGGGTGGAAGGCCATAAGTGTCAATGAAACCCCCCTGCTTTGGGTCTAAGTAAGCCACAGTAACTCCATCTTGTGAACTTTAACCAGCCTCAATGCTAACCAGCCTAAAAGCAGATTATGTAATGGTCAGCTTTTTTAGCAGACAGCTGCAGTTTTGCTCACACTAGCAGAAGCAGTAGTGATAAGAAGGGGGAGGGAGAAGTCTACTACGTAGAGCTTACAAGGCCAAAGATAAACATGCGGACAAGAACTTTTCTCACACGCCACAATGTAATGCCTGCTGTAACTGCTGTCGGGGAGGGAGGGGTGAAGGGGAAAACAGAACAAAGGCTTACACACAAACAGCTTGGAATATAAAATGGGAAACTTGCTTGTATTTGCTGCGCTTGATTTGAGACATGCTGGTCTCCTAGTGCCTATTCAGAGCTCTTGAATAAATTTGGTTTGCTTCTCCACCCTGGTGTGACTATTGGTGCGGCGCACACCGGGCAACGAACCCTGTTGCCCCCTTGGGGCCCTCTGGGCTGGCAACACTATTAACATTTACTTTTGTGATGGCTGGGGCTGCACCCCAATGCACAAAGTTTCTAATAGCTGCAGCCCTCACACACATTTGAACCCTGCTCTCTAATTGATTGCCTCCCACACATGCCCCTCCTGGAATGGGGCAACCTCTCAGATCTACTGTAGCACTAGCTCTCTCACTTTCCCTAACCCAAACTCATTCCAAAGGGGCAGGAGGAGGGACAGCTGTGAGCAGTCCTCTTTCCCCAACCCCCAAAGCCTTTGAAGGAGCAGTTACAGAAATCTCCCCCCCCCCCCCCCAGAGTGAGCTTGTCTGAAACACTCATGTCCCCAAAAAACTGTCTCCTTGGACTAGAAAATGTTCCTCATTCCATCACTAGTGTTCCCCACCCCCCCATTGAAAATTGTTTTTCTTCCATTTAAACAGGAAGTAGTCCTCCTCCCATAACCACATTTATCCTCAGCCTTTAAGTGCCCTAGAGTCCATCAACAGTAACCTGTCTGAACATAAAATGCCCCAAGTCCCATCAAGGGTGTATCCCATGAAAAACAAGCAACACCCCAAATCCACTGTATACTGTCCCCCACAGAAACAAGAAATATCCCACATACCAGTCAGTGACCCCCAGTGACATTCCCCAGGGTAGAACCTGAACCACTCAACTCCTGTGTTCCTTTAACTCTGCTTTGCTAGTGAAAAGCAGCCACTCCGCACTCTGCTCAAACACATACATAAACATGTACAGTCACTCCCAGCAAAGTTACACAAATGAGCTCTCAGCTGCTCATGAACGATGTACAGGGTGACATACACACATTTTCAGTCCTGGCTTTCCACGCCAGAAATGTCCACCTTTACATTTCCAGCACACTACTGCACAGAACAAGCTCATTATTAGTCCATCACATCATCAAAGGAAATGATTATGTCCAAGCCTTTGTTAACTTAAATACAGATTCCCCAAATACATCAGCCACAACACACTGCTTCAACACAACACAATGCAATAAGCTGATTAACTAGGAAAATATGACTTACGAGGATAAAATCACAAACCAATTCTGATTTTTATGGCATTATACATTTTATTTTTTTTGTAACCAATTCCTAAACATCACCAAGCTAAATACCATTTCAAAGCCAAAAGATTTCTCACCCAACAGCTTACAGCAATTCATACTAACTGGAAAGACTTCCAGCCACAATCGCCCTCCCCTCAGTTCAATGATGCTCCTATTGTCCTTCAAGCAATCTTGTTGCCACGAGTACAGATGGAGGAGGAGAGCTAATGATGAGGTCACTGTCTCTTATTTTTAGATCCTCCTCCTCTCTTTGAGAAATACCCCCCACTGGGGTGCAGACAATCCATCAGTGGCATACCTGAAATGGGAAGGATCTGTTAGGTGAACTGTACATTTCTTATTCACACCTTCTGTGCACATAAAGTTTGACACATTTTTGGGGATCACATGCACATCCTTTGTTTACAGTCGCCCCGATAGCAAATGGTTGCTTCGGTACTTAATAGTTTTCCAACACCTGTGGTCAGTCCTTTGTTGACATTGAGCAGCTACTCTGTGGACATACTCGGTGAACTACAATATATTTCAGTAACAAACATTTAGTAAAATCTCACATCTTTACACATATTGTCCCAAGGACAATGATCAACATTTTTCAAATGACACCTCGCAAACCACACTTTGTATATAACACATCCATATAACAGTGGTGAATATGAGGGTACAGGGTGTTACATGGGATACAGTATTCCCCCCCAAAACAACTACATTTCTACAAGTGATTTGAACAGGAGGTTGGACTAGATGACCTCCTGAGGTCTCTTCCAACCCCACTCTTCTATGATTCTAAGTCAATAGCGGCCTTCAAAACAGAAAATGGCCTACATACCTTCAATAGTGTTCTCCCTAAAACATGAAAAACTCTGCCTTCCGTCACTGCCTTGGTTCCAGGGGTGGGCAGCCATGGTAAATCCCTCATCCCATTACTAGTTTCACTCTCACAAAACCAGCAACACCCCACATCTGTTCAATAGCATCCCCCGCTTTAAAATCACGATGGCTACCATATTGGGTTATTACCATTTCCCCCAAAGAAACAAAGGTCCCCATGCCTTGTCAATTCAGTTCACCTAAAACAGGCAGTGTCCCATAGCCTCATTCCCATTTTTGAAAGACACACTGAGCCTGTGCTGTCACAGAATCAAACCCCCATCCTCTACTCAATATGAGTCAACTTTGCATCTAGGAGCTAGAACCAAGCCAGGGTAACTGAGACAAGAGGAGTTATGTGAATTTTGGTGACATAAACAAGCCCATACACTTGAAAACTCTAACATTCAATCAACATTTTGTGAAATAATTACTTGAAAAATACAAAAGAAAGAAAATGCATCCAAACCAAAAAGCACAGAAATTGAAACAATTGTTAAGTTTGTGTTGTGTAGCCACTCAAAGTCCCCTTTTCAAATTGATATCCCCTTTACAATATCGATTGCAGTTTTTTATGCTCTCAACCACTTTTTTCTTGGTGTGGAAAAAAATTGGTTCTTTCATTTACTTGTGAATCATGGCATGCTTAGACTACAATTGGAAAGCAAATTGTCATTCCTTTTGTTTTAAAAAATTGAAGGGTTAACAATTTTAAATTATGTCATATGTTAAATGCTTGTTTGTTTTTCTTTTGTTTATTTTACGGTGTGTAGTTTTTATAACTGGTAAAACTTAGTAACCCTAAAGTGTTTTAAAACATGATTAAGGTTTACTGAAAAAGCATTAAAAACCCAAACTTACTTTTGTAAAAATGTGGTGAAGCAACTTAACATCATAGCTTTCAACTTAGCTTAAATCAGAGCTGCTATCACACTAATATTTTGTTAGCTACCTATAATTTGTCACATGACCTACAAGATAGTTACAGCACCACACTTCTTCTATGTGTTGGTTTCATAATGATATTTTTCTTTCATGCACTGTTATTTTACTATTGGGTTATTATTATTTTTTTCACTTTTCTCCTGTTAACTGCTTTTGGGTGTAGGAAATAGCTGATGTTTTTGAGACCACTTTTTATAGTTACTAACCGACTGCTGATGGTTAAAAAAAGTAATAATCAAAAATTCCACAAGGACAAATTATGATGCCAAATAAGCAAGTTTAACCACTGGTGCATAACATTTTCATAGTCTGTATGAATATGCAGCTTTAAATATGTAAGCAGCAAAAGAAATTATAATCTTTACCCATTTTCAGTTTAGAGCCAAAAATATCTAATAAAAGTTGGTGTGTTGCTAAACATCTTACAACTTAATATCCATTTTAGTTGCTTTTTAGTTACACATAAATTATGTTTCCACTTTGATAGCTTAATTACCTCAAATCTACAATGTTTCTTGGAGGTTTCTACTATTTAGTCAAATCAAATTTGGAAAGTCAAAGTTTAAAGAAAGGAGCTTTGCATGCCTTAAATTATAATGAAGCACCCTGACTGAAGAACTGTATAACAAATTGTGACTCAAAGCCATAATGATTAGATTATATTTTCTTTTCTACAAAAATCAGAATTTGTGTAGTACATGTTTATTACATATATTATGTTTTTGCTCATATAGCTCTCCAGAGATGGTTGACACAATTTTCAAGGCTGAATCTGTATCTGTACAGGCCAGGCATTTTACAAAGTGAAGAAGGGGCAGATTTGTTTATATTGGTCAAGTATACTTTCAATCCCCTCATCAAGAATAAGCAAACCTCAAAGACACAAAAATAGACCCTAAGTAAAAAGAACAAAAACTGATATAAGATAGATACAGCCGGTGGAAATGAGAGCAGGGAACACACATGCTTGGAACCAAACAAATCAAAGCTAGCTTAAGCGGGCAAAGTGAAAATGAATTTCCCTTGCATAAATCACAACGAGTCAAATGTACATTGTTAATTAGGGGTTTACAATTGAATTGACATAGCTAAAGATGCAGATGAAACACCTTGATAAATGGACTCTGCACAGAGTTATGAAACAGGAGACAAAAGACAAA
>NW_027055669.1:0-7000 GCF_011386835.1 Chrysemys picta bellii | reverse complement strand
GTTGCCCTGCACGGGGGCTACGCAAAGGAGCACCATCATGGACAGCACAGACAGAAACACGAGAGAGCTGGACTGGAACCCTGCAGGGGACAGAAACCGCTGGACATGAGACCAGGAGAGAGTTTCACAAGTGCCTAAATCCAACTAGAAGTCACTGGGATTTAGGCACTTAAGTGACTTAGCCACTCTTGAAAATGTTACCCTTAGACGCTAAGGCCAGAGTTTTCAGAGGGCTCAACTACTGGGCCAGATTTTCAGAAGAGCTCAGCTCCCAGGTAGGCACCGCAGGACATGGCTGGATATTCAAAGGGGGTCAGCATGGAGGGGGGGGGGGGGCCAAGTCCCTGGAGACGGGGTGAAGCCCACCATTCACCTCTCCCCCGGCCCGGCCACTGTCTCCGTCTCTGCAGCCGGCCTGATTAGCACACAGCAGGGACCCAGCTGCATGGTAAAAACCATTCAAAGATTGCAGGTCCGATTGCCTGGCTCCCGGGTCCCGGGCGGGTCAGGGCTGGCTGGAGCGCTCCCTGTGGTGGGGAAGGCGCTGCCTCCTCTCTCCCCGCGCTGCACCGCTGCAAGGGGAGTGCTGCTCGGAGCAACCCCCTCTGTCCCAGCTCCCCCCGTCCACAGTCACTACCACCAGCCGGAGGGCAGTGCCCGCTCACCCACACAGAGACAGCAGCTGGGCAGCCTCCGGCAGGGCTCTGCCCCCCTCAGATGAGCGCCAGGTGAGAGGGGCCCAGGGCACAGAGCTGCTGTGTGCCCCACGCCAGGCATGCTGCCCCCTGCACTGCAGCCCAGCAGCCCAGAGGGGGACACGCTGCTGACACTGCAGCTGTTCTGTGGGCCCAGCTCAGCCCAGGCTTAAAGTGGGCAGAGTCGCCAGGGGCCACAGTCCTGGCCAAAAAGATTTCAAAATGGAGCCGGGTCGCTGAGGGGTGCACTGTAAGCGCTGCCCTAGCAAGGGCATGGCCATTTATTTCAGCCGGGATTAACATAGACACCCCTCCCCCGCCCCACACATGCTTTTCCCAGGCCACCTTCAGCACTCAGCACAGGGATTCACAATGACCTTGCCGGGATCAGCAGCCCAGAGCAATCCAGACTCTTGGACAGAAACCGGCTCATTCACCCTCCCCCCTCCGCCCCCAGGTATATCTATCACGGCCCTGGTATTACATCTTGTGTAGCTACAGCCCACATAACGCAGAGCACGGCATATGCAGCCCCCAATGGTAAATAGGTTGAGAACCCTACAGCAGAGGCTCACGTGTGAAGCTCCAGAGGTCCCAAGTTTGATTATAGCTGCTGCCGGCCCATGACAGTTGCAAAATGGCAGCTTTTTGTGGGGTGGAGTGGGGCGGGCCGGGCAGGGTGTGTGTGTGTGTCAAAGTGAATTATGTCAGCCATCATTGTATTCATGTGGTGTTGCAAAGTTAGAAAGTTCACAACTAACCCCACAAGTGACTTATACTGTTAATCTTAAATGTGCCACAGGACCCTCTGTTACTTTTTACAGATTCAGACTAACACGGCTACCCCTCTGATATGGTAACCCTATCTGATACTTCCCACAAGTGACCGTGATACAAACGTGCAAATGAATTAGAGAGAGAGAGAGAGAACACCGTGTAAACGACACACCGAAACACAATGCTGCAATGGAAACACTTTGCCCAGACATGCAGGGCCGGCTTTAGCAAGAGCGGGGCCCGATTCCTGGGGGCGGGGCTTGCTGCAAGCCCCGCCCCCAGGAATCGAGGCGCGCCGCGGGGTGGGGGGACGGCGGAGACCCGAGCCGCGCCGCGGGGGGGGACGGGGGGGACCCAAGCCGTGCCGCGCCGCGAGAGGGGGACGGGGGGAGACCCGAGCCGTGCTGCGTCGCAGGGGGTGACGGGGGGAGACCCGAGCTGCGCCGCGGGGGGGGACGGGACGGGGGGAGACCCGAGCCGCACCGCGCTGCAGCGGAGGGGGACGGGGGGGAGACCCGAGCCGCGCCGCGGGCGGGGACGGGGAGAGACCCGAGCCGTGCTGCGCCGCGGGGGACGGGACGGGGGGAGACCCGAGCCGTGCTGCGCCGCGAGGGAGGACGGGGGGAGACCCGAGCCGCGCCGCGGGGGGGGACGGGACGGGGGGAGACCCGAGCCGCGCCGCGGGGGGGGACGGGACGGGGGGAGACCCGAGCCGCACCGCGCCGCGGCGGAGGGGGACGGGGGGGAGACCCGAGCCGCGCCGCGGGCGGGGACGGGGAGAGACCCGAGCCGTGCTGCGCCGGGGGACGGGACGGGGGGAGACCCGAGCCGCGCCGCGGGGGGGGACGGGACGGGGGGAGACCCGAGCCGCACCGCGCCGCGGCGGAGGGGGACGGGGGGGGAGACCCGAGCCGCGCCGCACCGCGGGGGGGACGGGGAGAGAGCCGCCCCGCGGGGGGGGGGGACGGGGGGAGAGCCGCGCCGCGGGGGGGACGGGGAGACCCGAGCCGCTCTGCGGGAGCCGCGCCGCCGGGACCGGGCCGGAGCCGACCCGAGCCGCGGGGGCCGGGCTGGAGCCAAGCCGGGCCAGAGCCGCTGGGGCCTGCGGGAACGGGCCGCGCCTCCCCGGAGCCCTTCTTGCGCCCCCACCACCCCAGCTTACCTTGTGCTGCCAGCCCGCCCCTGCTTCTTTTCAGACTTCCCGCGAATCAGAGAGGGGAGGGGGCGGAGCGTTCAGGGGAGGAGGGGGAAGTGAGCTGGGGGCGGGGCGGACAGCTGCAGCGCGGGGCCCTCTTGGCACTAAAACCGGCCCTGCAGACATGATCCCCAGACAGATTGCATTGGAAACACCTTCTTTTTGGAGCTGCCTGGACCCCAAATTCTTCAGACAATGTCACAGCCCAAGTAACTGTGACACGCTGCCAGCAATCTCAGGTATCCTTGTGAGAGGGAAGAGAGAGGCGTAACCCCATGGCAGGCAAAGGGTTAAAGCTTTAAAGGAGAAGGATTTCAGTGAGTCTGACAGGCCAGAACTACAATGTTTGGAACTGAAGTGAAATAACAATCTGGAGTCACTCATCCTTGAAAACACGCCTCCCCTTCTCCTGACGCCCCAGAGGAGCGGGGATGCTGCCAGCTAGCAGCCGTTCACACACTCTAATAGTCTAAGACACAGAGGGCCTGAGTTCGACCTGTGACCTTGGAAAACTCATTACACTGCACCATACCTCAGTTTTCCCATTTTTAAAACATGGTTTATGCTAGTTCCTTTGTGTTCTAAAGTACTTTGGCCCCAATGCCCAAAGGTACCTGGGGCAGGGAGGGAGGATTCCTGCCTAGGGTCCAGCAGAGCGCTGGGCAGGGGATCCCTGCCAGGCTCCTGGTACCCCATGGCCCCGGGGGCACTCTTTACCCACCAGGAGGTACTGCCAGACTCCTAGCTAGCCAGGCTCATGCTGCAGCATGCACTTGCGGGTGGAAATGCTGCTCCGTTTCAAAGGAAAAGCAGCATGTACCTCACTGCCCCCCCATCCCTTGTGCCTCGGCCAGGCAGGGTCGGGAAAGCAGAGGATGCACCAGGGCTCCCCTCCCCATTGTGCACCTGCCCGGGCTGAGGGACGACACTGAGAGGAGTGCAGGCTGCCCCTCTCTATGCGGTAGTTACTGCGTCTGTCTGGGCACGTTCCTTCCTGTGCACGGGCACTCAGGGCACATGGTGTCCCACAGGGGCCACATAGCATACCCTGCCACTGCACCACCCCCACGTGCCCACACCGCCTGGGGCTCTGGTGCCCACCACCAGGCTCTGGCCCTACATCTCCAGGCTGTGTGAAATACTGGGCATTTCAATAAAACTCACCCATCCCGAGGCTGCAGGTGAGCGGACGAGTTAGCACCCTGAAGCGTCCCACTTCCACATCAGAAACCAGAGTCGGGGCTCCATGCCTTTATGGGGAAAACGCCACTCCACACCCAGCTTATCTTGCTTTCTCAACCGCTGGCCTCCAGCCTGGCCTGTGGGCAGGGAGGGAGCCCCATCCTTTATTTACCGCAGATACCAGATTTCGTGGGCTCCCTCCCTCCTCGCCGAGAACGCCAACGTTTCTGAAGCCGGGCAGGTGTGAGCCAGGGATTTAATTTCTCAGTGGGACTCTGCGGCATTACCGTATCATCGGCCTTCCAGACGAAGGACGCACTAAATGGAGAGGATCAAGCCAGAGGAGATGGCAGGAACGGGGGTTGTGCAGACCGCCATGGGGGTGTAACGCTTGTGCCAGGTGGTATTGGCAGCGACAAGGACGAGAATCAGGATCTCGGGGCTCCTCTTAGCATTGCAAAGCAGAACCAGCTGGAGCGTCCCTCCCAGAAATCTGGGAAACTGACCAGCACGCCCCTAACAGGCAGCTTTTCCCCCGTCGCGAGCACTGAGTCTGAGTCTAACACACGAGAACTTTTATTTAGAGGAGAAAGAAACGCAGCATGAACTGGGGAAACCACCACAAGAGTGACTCAGCAGTATGTGAACTGTGAGTGAAACGGCCGCTCTACAATCCATTGGGCAGCAGCCCCTTGCCTCAGTTTCCCAGCTTGGGAGGAGAGAGTCCAATGGAGGAATGTCCCTTTGGCACACCCCTCCCATTTTCCCTCTGCTGTCCCCTTACCCGGTTTATGGGCCCAGCTCAGCAGAGTTTGAGAGTTCGGGAGGGTTCGGGGGGGGGGGTTCGCCTCCTGCCCCAGGGAGAGAAGGGGTGGGCCAGGGATGCCTCTGCCTCTGCTCTGCACCGCTGCTGCTCCATGCTGCCGTCTCTGCCCGGAGCTGCGATGCCATGCTGTGAGGGGCCTCCAGCCCGGAGTAAGTCCAGCTCTTAGTGACTTCCCTGGCTAGGGGGAACCTCGCTGCTGCTCCCCCCTGTACTGTTTTTCACCACAGCACCAGCTCTATGGTGCCCACGCAAACCGGCTTCACAATGTTTTCAGCTCGAGGGATCACTGAGAAGAAACCAGGACTTCCAGCTGAGTCCAGTCAGCTCTGTCTTTAAGCACTGGGCAGACCCAACGTTTTGTAGGCGCCTTTCACCAAACCCACACACCCGGTGGAAACCCCTCCCCCACATTTCTCACTAGCACAGTTCAGCAATGTTTTTCCATTATTTCGTCTTCTTACGCAGCGATGTCAACCAAATGTCCCGTAGTCCATCCAAGTGGTAGTAAAGGAAGCTTTTTTGAGAAAGGCAACTCCGGTACTTCTCAGGAATGGATTTACACACTTTTTGTATTTCTCATTACCTGATATCTGTAAAAACATTAGCAGAGAATCCTAATATCTCTTCAAGCACGATTGCATGAGACATAGACATTCCTATGATAGAGCAGGAATATAATTCGCATTTTCCATATTTCTCAGGGACCCATCACTTTCAAACCACTAGCAGAGCATCTTCTTGGCTTTTCAACGAAGATTCCTTGAGAAACTGGTCCCTAGCACAGATCAGCAATGGAAGATTTAATTTCAGTATTCTCATAAACTCATCTCTTTCAAGCCACTAGCAGAACAAGCAAATGGCTTCTGTAGCATGATTTATGGGAAGTATGTCAATAGCAGCATTGAAGAGGATGGTCATGTTTTTGGTATTTTTCACTACTCGATCTCCAGCAAACCATTAACACAAAATCCTACTGTAATTTACAGCACGATTCCGTGAGAAATCTTTCAGTAGCACATATCAGGAATGATTCTCCCTTTTTTCGTCTAGCCAACCGACCGAGCGCTTCCAAACCATTAGCAATGCATTGCATTGGCCTTCGAAGTATGATTCCAAGAGAAAATTGTCAGTAGCGTAGCTCAGGAATGACTATTTCATTTCCTCTTTAATCTCAGGAACCGAGTTTTTCGAAATCGTTTGTAGTGCATCCTCAGTTCTTTTCAGGACTTATTCACTGAAACAGTAGTCAGCAGCACAGATCAGGAATGATGATGTTATTTAATGACTTTCTCACATACCGATTTCTTTCAAACCAGCAGGAGCCATTCCTTATGGCTTTCAGAGGAAAGGTCATTGAGAAATTACTCCCTAGAAAAGAGCAGGACTAAATATCTGATTTTACTATTGCTCTCGGACCCATGTCTGTCGAATGAGCATTATAGCATCCTAATCATTCTTGAAGCGTCGTTCCTTGTGAAATAGATCAAGAAAGAGTCTCTCATGTTTCCTTTTCTCACGGACCGACCTCTACCAACTGACCAGTTGTCCATCCTCGTGGCGTTTAACCAAAGATTCCATGAGAAATCTGTCAGGAGCGGAGCTCAGGAAGGATTTCCAAATTTGTTGTTTTTCTCACTATTGCATGTCTTCCAAACAAGTAAAAATGCATCCCAGTGGTTTTAGTGGCAGGATTCCGTGAGAAAGTGGTCAGTAGCATAGATCAGGGATATAATTCTCATTTCCTGTATTTAATCTCAGGAACCGAGTTTTTCGAAACCTTTTGTAGTGCATCCTCTGGTCTTTTGAGGACTTATTCACTGAAACAGTAGTCAGCAGCACAGATCAGGAATGATGATGTCATTTAATGACTTTCTCACAAACTGATTTCTTTGAAAGAGGCAGGATCTATTCCTTATACTTTCAGAGGAAAAGTCATTGATAAATTACTCCCTAGAAAAGAGCAGGACTAAATATCTGATTTTCCTATTGCTCTCGGACCCATGTCTGTCGAATGAGCATTATAGCATCCTAATCATTCTTGAAGCGTCGTTCCTTGTGAAATAGATCAAGAAAGAGTCTCTCATGTTTCCTTTTCTCACGGACCGATCTCTACCAACTGACCAGTAGTCCATCCTCGTGGCGTTTAACCAAAGATTCCATGAGAAATCAGTCAGGCGCGGAGCTCAGGAAGGATTTTCAAATTTCCTGCGGTGTCATAGGAAGACATGATACATAGAATCGTGCTTGAAGAGACATTAGGCTTCTCTGCTAATTTGTTGTTTTTCTCACTATTGTATGTCTTCCAAACAAGTAGAAATGCATCCC
>NW_027055668.1:0-7000 GCF_011386835.1 Chrysemys picta bellii | reverse complement strand
TTCCATTCTATATGCATCCGAAGAAGTGGGCTGTAGTCCACGAAAGCTTATGCTCTAATAAATTTGTTAGTCTCTAAGGTGCCACAAGTACTCCTGTTCTTCTTTTTGCGGATACAGACTAACTCGGCTGCTACTCTGAAACAAGTACTCCTGTTCTTTTTGAATATATACCTGGGGGTTGGCAAATGCCTGTTAAGTGGCTTCATTACCCCTTGAATGGCTCTTGAACAATTTCAGTGTTGTGCTGATAGGTCTGGCAGGCTGGAGGCTTTTTCTCTTTTAACTACTAGATCCCCTTCCCAGGAAGACTCCGAGCCTGCAGGAAGGGTCAGAACAGGGATAGGAAATCCAGAAGGGTGGACACTAAGACCCAGTGGGAGCCCCCAACCACTTGGCACCCTAGGCGGCTAGTTCGCCTAGTGGTTGCACCAGTCCTGCATACCACTAAGCCACTGATGCCTATTGAACTTATCCATAGAGCAGCCCCATGGACTCTCTCTCTCCTCTCCTCTCATTGTGCCGTCTCCCTTCATAGGACAAGGGCAGGTGTGGTAGTTGTGCATCCCCACAGGCTAGGTCTCGGGAGTCATGAAGAAGTAGGAGGGGACGAAAATCATGCAGGGCAGTGGGTGCGAGAATGGAGCGGTGACTGTCGGTGTTAACTCGGTCTCTGTTCATTGAGGGGGGCAGATGTAGATATGATGGAAAAGGGAGGCAGGGATGAGGGCAAGAGCTCTGTGTAATGACGGCTCATGCTTGGCTTTTGCAGCTGCTCTTACAGAGGAATTGTTGTTCAGGAGCCCTAGGCAGAGGAGAAGCTGGCAGAAGTGGATCTGAGCAGCTTGGACATCCTTCTAAGCAGATATGAACAGTCCTCAGCTTTCTGCCTCCCTCATAACTACACTTCACAACTTTTAGCAGCACGGCTGAAGCCTAAGATAAATGCATGGTAGTAGCTGAGTACACACGGCTGCTTCTCTTTAGGTGAGGCTTGGTTTCTCATAAAAGTTTTCATGCTTGTTCTGGGTGTGGGAGGAGAATTTCCCTATTTGGGATTAGCTGTGGGATTACGACCAGGGGAAGAGACAATAGTCTCTTCTGCACAGTGACTCTCTTGGGTGCAGGTGCAACGGGCTGCTTAACATTAGAACGTAAGAATGGCAATACTGGGTCAGACCAAAGGTCCATCTAGCCCGGTATCCTGTCTTCCAACTGGCTAATACCAGGTGCTTCAGAGGGAATGAATAGAACAGGTAATCGTGAAGTGATCCATCCTGTGTCGCCCATTCCCAGCTTCTGGCAAACAGAGGTTAAGGACACCATCCCTGCCCATCCTGACTAATAGCCATCGATGGACCTATTCTCCATGAATTGACCTAGTCCTTTTTTGAACCCTATTATAGTATTGACTTTCACAGCATTCTCTGGCCAGCAATTCCAGAGGTTGAGTGTGCGTTGTGTGCTTTTTAATTGTATCTATAAAGGTGTAATGGGACAGGGAGAAGAAGAACATACACCGATGATAACTTTTGTTTTTCCCTCTTGTATTCTGCTTAGTAGGAAGGAGAAAGAAGTCAAGGGTAAGAGCCCACCCCCGGTGTGAGATGGAAGGCACGCAAGAGCCATGAGACAGTGAGCATTGTTGATGCCAGGCTATGGCGATGCCATCTAGCTGGAAACGGAGCAGCCGTCACTGTCAGTGAGCTAAGTGTCTGGTTTGGTGAGGAGTCTGGTCACGGCCCACATGGCTCCAGGCAGGGATGCGCCGTTAGCTTGGTCTGTACAAAATCAGTACCTTAGTAAGATATAAAATCCTTTGTTATGCCTACAATCTTTGGAAACATATTTTTTAAAGTTGGTGAAATTTCATAAACGTGTATTGTTGGGTGAGCTTCCCTGGTCATGCCACTCTAGGTATCCGCTCTGAAGCAGGCCATATTCAGTAGCGGACGTGAGCAGGGGTCTGAGAGTAGCCCTCGGCCTGTGTCTCCAGTCACCAAGTTGCACCACACATGTTATGTGGAGAGTCCAGAGCTCTGCACAGCACTCCGGGCTGACCTGCTCCAGGCTGGGCTCTTGGGTCCTAACCCTCGTGGTTACTGCTCCCCGAGGGCTCTGCTGGCCCTGGAGTCCGACCCCAACCCGAGTGGCTCTTAAGGTCTGTGAGCGGTCGAAGGGCGGCCGGGAACTGAGGAGCAGCCACAGCCCCGGGACCCCACACAGCACAAGGACAAGGGTGGGGAGCGCTGTGGCTGCCTGCATCATTGCGCCACCTAGCGTAGCAGTCGCCCTACCCTGCCTGGCTCTGGCCTCTGGGCTGGTGAAGGGCTGGAGCCTCTGAGGGGCGGAGGCAGAACTTGCACTTCAGTGAGGGGTGAGGCCTCGTGGTGGTGGGGGGGATGCAGCTGCCACAGTTTTCTGTCTACCCCACCTCAGCTCCCCCAGTGAGGAAGGGGCTGGTGCTGCCCCTGCTGCCCACAGGCTGTCACTGCTCCTCCAGGGCAGATGCATGCTGCGCATTTCCCCAACTGGCCACCGGGTGTCACCGCTGCTCCAGGAGAAACACAGTCTGTATGTTACCCTGCCTGCCCGCCGGATGGCGGTGATGGTCCAAGGCAGATAGCTCAGACATTACCCCGGCTGGCCACCGAGTATCAGTGCAGCGCTGTGGGGGGGGAAAATGATTTCTGCCTTACCCTGAGTGGCTACGTAGTGTCTGTGTTGCTCCACGAGGGAAATGCTTTGTGCTTTGCCGCGAGCGGTCACCAAGTGTCACTGCTGCTGCATGGGGGACATGCTCTGTGCATTGCCGTGATTGGCCACTGGGTGTCACTGTTGCTTCAGGGCAACTACATTCTGAGAAATAGCCCAGGTGGCCTCTAAGATACATGTGTGGTAAAGGCTGAGTACAGATGTCTGCTTCCCTTTAGGTGGGGTTCGGTTTGTAATAAAAGTTTTCCTCCTTGTTCTGGGTGCAGAGGGAGAATTTCCCTATATTGGGAGCAGCTGATCTTCCTGGACAGGGAGGAGCATGTTCACCTGAGCAGAGGCCTGGAACCGGAAAGGTGCGTACAGGTGCTGAATTTGTCCTTCTTCCTATGTGTCTCTCTCTGAGCTCTCATATGTTGGCCAACATACTCTCTCTCTCTCCCCTTGTCCTGTCTCTTTGCATAGAAGATGGGCAATGGTGCATGCTCACAGGCTTGGTCTGGGGCGTCTGCAACCCACTGGGGCATTGGGAGGGGGAAGAGAAACATGATGGTACTAGATCCTCCATTGGTAGTGGTGGGGGTGACTGTGGGAGTTGACTGTCACTGTTCATCAAGTGGGGCTGATGTACAGTGGATGGGAGAGGGAGGGCAGTATCTCGTACACCAATAGACCTTTGGGCAGTGATGGCTCCTGCTTGGGTTATATGCTGTGTTTGCAGAGGAATCGCCCAGGACCCCAGCCAGAGAAGAAACTGGAAGAAGTGAACCTGAGCAGCCTGGACATCCTTGTAAGCAGAGATGAACGGTCCTCCGCTTTCTGTCTTCTGCATGACTGGCTGTGAGTGAACAATTATGGCACTCTATTCCTCATCCGTACCACTCTAGTTTTCTTCCACCATTCTCCTGCTGCTCTCTGGCCCTGCTGTATCACGGCACACAGTGTCACTGTTGCTCCTTAAGGAAATGCTCTGTGCATTACCCCAGGTGAAAAGAAGAACAGGAGTACTGGTGGCACCTTAGAGACTAACAAATTTATTAGAGCATAAGCTTTCGTGGACTACAGCCCACTTCTTCGGATGCATCCGAAGAAGTGGGCTGTAGTCCACGAAAGCTTATGCTCTAATAAATTTGTTAGTCTCTAAGGTGCCACCAGTACTCCTGTTCTTCTTTTTGCGGATACAGACTAACACGGCTGCTACTCTGAAACCTGTCATTACCCCAGGTGTCCACCCAGTGCCACTGTTGCTCCATGGGGGAAATGCTTTGTGCATTACCTGGATTAGCCACCCAGTGTCACTGTTGCTTTATTTGCGAAATGCTCTGTGCAACTATACAGAGTGTCCACCCGGTGTCAATATTGCTTCATGAAGGAAATGCTCTGTGATTACCCAGGGTGGCCACACAGTCTCATTTTTGCTTCATGAGAGAAATGTTCTGTGCAATTACACTGAGTGGCCACCAGGCGTCACTGCTGTTCCGCAGGGGAAAAGCTCTGACCATTTCCCCGATTGGCCATCTAGTGTCTCTGTTGCTCCATGAAAGAAATGCTCTGTGCAGTCGTCCAACTGGCCGCCCGATGTCACTGCTGCCTCTTAAGGGATTACTCTGAGGGTACTGCAGGTGACAACACAGTGTCACTGTTGATCAATGGGGGAAATTCTTTGTGCATTACCCCTTGTGGCCACCTAGTCAATCTTGCTCCCTGAAATGCTTTGTGAATTACCTGGATTAGCCATCCAGTGTCACTGTTGCTCCCTTTGGAACTACTTTGTGCATTACCTCGAGTGGCCACCAGGTGCCACTCCAGCTCCCTGAAATGTTTACAGATGTCACTGTTGCTCCAGTAGGGTAATGCTTTGTGCATTACCCAAAGTGGCCACATGGTGTCATTGTTACTTCATGTGGGAAATGCTCTGTGCTATTACATCGAGTGGCCACCTGGTGTCACTGTTACTGCCTAAGGAAAATGCTTTGTGCATTCCCCTGGTGGGCCACCTGGTGTCACTGTTGCTCCACGAGAGAAATGATCACTCAGTTTCTGTTCATCCAGTGGGGCTGATGTAGATGGGATGGGAGAGGGAGGCAGGGATGAGGGCAAGATTTCACACACCAATAGAGATTTGTGTAGTGATGGCTCATGCTTGGCTTTTGCAGCTGCGCTTGCAGAGGAATTGGCCAGGAGCCCCAGCCACAGGAGAAGCTGGCACAAGTGGACCTGAGCAACCTGGATATCCTTCTAAGCAGATATGAACAGTCCTCAGGTTTCCGCCTCCCAGATAATTGGCTCTGAGTAAGAGGTCAGTGCTTTGAAATCCTCATGTGTGCTCCCTCTAGTTTCTTCACGGGCCGTGTGCTTCCTCGTTGGGTACGGGCTCTGTGGTATCAAGGATGCAGAGGGGCCACAGTCTACTCTGCAGAGTGACTATGTCGGGTGCCGTTAAGGGGGCCAATACAGGGAGGAGAAAAGGGAAAGAGACCTGAACCCTGATTACAGGGCAGTCACATTTTCGTTAGTAAAATATTCCTCCTTTACACAAGGCGGGGGAGGAGTCCTGAATGTGAAAAGATCTGGAAATGAACAGGTAAGGGAGGGATCCTGCTGAGTGTCCCCTTTCCAATCAATCCTCCGTCCCTCAGCAACACCCTTCCCGACTTACCTCCTACCCCACCAAGAAAATGACAACTTTGTGCCCCCTACCTTTACCAGAAAAGACCCCTTTTACTTGTGACGCGGTCCTGTTAGTAGGGTTAGGTGCTCCCACGTGCAGGCTCTGAATACCACCGCATCTACCTACAACATCTCAACATGAACACATTTCAGAAAGGACCGCCACCTCAATCTCTTCCAACGTAGCCCGAGGAATCTCCTCTCTTTATCACCAAAGAGACACAAGGCCAGGAATTCGGACACAACTAACGGAGCTGTCCGAATCCCTACAGTTGACGCTCGTCACTCCGACAGTGTTCTTTCTTGTGCACAAGAAAACAAAGGGTGAAAGTTGTGGTTGGTTGAGCGGTGTAAATTGGGCAGGGCAAAAGGACTTGAGAAAGGATTACACGGAAGTGAGGGTCCGAAAGGAGCCCCCCACCTCCCCTGTTCATTTCCAGACTTTGTGACGTTTGCTTGGTTGGGCCATTTCTTGGCTTTTTTGAGAAAAGGGGCGAATTTTCCACGGCCTCCTCCATCCCCTTACAGCCGCCCCTTCGCCACACCATGTTCCATCTGACCGGGATAGGTCCCAAATAAGATTTCACTTCAAATCTCAAAAAAGCCAAGTAGAAATCATTCTGTGGGAATTTACTGTGACTAAGAGAAACAGAAGTTCAACTCTTCTCAAGTGGTGGAGGGTCGGGGGGAGTCGCTAAGCCACAGGCACAGAAAGGCTGCCCTAGCTTAAGCGTGAGAGGTATAAGACCTTACACCCTGGTTACAGGGCAGTCATTTTGCCGGGCGTGTCAAAGTGACCTGTGGCTTAATTTGCATGGCAAAGGAGACCGAAACCCTCCTTACAGGGTGGTCCTTAAGCCAGGGGCCTTCCAATGGGCCAGAGCGAAAAGCGCTGTAAAGGAGAGACCTCCTTTCCCTCGGAAGTGGGTGGTCTCGTTGCCCAGCGAGTGCCAACGGCCCAAGAGGAGTTAGAAAGGGGAGACCTGCATCCTTCTGACAGGGAGAGGTCAACGGCCCGGGGCATTTTAAAGGCTAGGTCCTAAGGAGCTCAAACCCACAGAGACCTCAACCCGTTTTAAAGGGGGCTCGCTCCTCCTCAGCTATGGAAGGGACCCATAAAGCATTTTGGTTGGCAAGGAATGGACCGTGATCCTTGTTTACAGGGAGGTCCTTTTACCGGGCACCTGAAGGGGGATTAAGCCTGTGAGGAGAAGTGTCGAACCCGATCCCTCGGTACAGGGGTGCTGTGTGTGCGGTGTGTGCAGCCGTTGGCCGTGGCTTTTTCTTCCCTTTTCCTGCAGTTTCTTTGGTGCTTGTGTCGTCTTGTCCATTTTGTCCTTTGAGTTGCTAGAAAGAGAGAGGTGAAGCGGGTTAGCTGTGGCTCAGTAGAGAGCACGTGTACAAGGTAGATTCAGATGACATTGGCAAGGTACTCGGCCCTGCCGGAAATTACCCTAATGCCTACTTTTCGGCACCGATCTCTTTCAGAGCGCAGGAGGGCTTGCGGCAGAAGGCGGGTCCAGGTGGATGCAGAGGACGCGGGCTTTGACTTGGCTGAGTGCGTGAGTGAGGAGGGCACGGGACAGCTAGTAGGACAAACCCTGAACCCTCTCAAGAGGCT
>NW_027055667.1:0-7000 GCF_011386835.1 Chrysemys picta bellii | reverse complement strand
CAGATTACTACATATTTAACTCACTGAAACAGAAAATATTTTCAGTTTATCAGTTACAGAGGTTTAGTTTGTTCATAACAATGTTCATTGCTTTTAGAAAAAGGGAACACTAATTTACTGTGTGTGATCTCCATAACAATACACGTTTATGAAATTTCACCAACTTTAAAAAATATGTTTCCAAAGATTGTAGGCATAACAAAGGATTTTATATCTTACTAAGGTACTGATTTTGCTTAAAACTAATTCATCAAAAGATAGTCAGAAGTAAAGAAGGGGAAACTCTTCGTCCAGCTATCTGGAAGCAAAGGGCTGTTGTCCGTTTAAGGGCTCTCTTCAGTGGGGGTTGGGGGAGAGGGGTGAAGGGAGAAATGGATGAGCAGAAAGGACTGGAAGACTTTGGAAGTAAGTTTTTTTACTATAGTAATTAACATGTGTATTTTAGATAAGGGAGGTCTTTTGAAGGATTTATTTAAAAAATCATATGTCTGAAGATCCAAGCATTTAAGGCTAAAGATGATTGTGCATCTAAAAATCTATGCAAGGATTTTTTAGAGATGTGATTTTATAATCTTCACCAACTCACTAATGAAATATTTTTAAAGCAAATTTCAAACTAAGATCCTGTAGACTGACATGTCCTGAGTAAATATGACCGTCATGCACAACTGTTTTTGTCAGTACATTCAGAAACTGACAGTATATACCTGGTTTCAGAAGAAGTGGGCTGTAGTCCACGAAAGCTTATGGTCTAATAAATTTGTTAGTCTCTAAGGCCTTGGCTACACTGGCAATTCACAGCGCTGCACTTGCTGCGATCAGGGGTGTGAAAAAACACACACACCCCCGAGCGCAGCAAGTGCAGCGCTGTAAAGCGCCAGTGTAATCAGCGCCTGCAGCGCTGCATGCTCGCTCGCAGCGCTGCAAGCTATTCCCCTCGGAGAGGTGGAGTACTTGCAGCGCTGCGAGAGAGCTCTCCCAGCGCTGGCGGCGCGACTACACTCGTGCTTCACAGCACTGCCACTGCAGCGCTGTGAATCCGCGAGTGTAGCCAAGGCCTCAGGTGCCACCCACCTGTTTATGCTCTCTGTATGTGTGTATATATATCTCCTCAATATATGTTCCATTCTATATGCATCCGAAGAAGTGGGCTGTAGTCCACGAAAGCTTATGCTCTAATAAATTTGTTAGTCTCTAAGGTGCCACAAGTACTCCTGTTCTTCTTTTTGCGGATACAGACTAACTCGGCTGCTACTCTGAAACAAGTACTCCTGTTCTTTTTGAATATATACCTGGGGGTTGGCAAATGCCTGTTAAGTGGCTTCATTACCCCTTGAATGGCTCTTGAACAATTTCAGTGTTGTGCTGATAGGTCTGGCAGGCTGGAGGCTTTTTCTCTTTTAACTACTAGATCCCCTTCCCAGGAAGACTCCGAGCCTGCAGGAAGGGTCAGAACAGGGATAGGAAATCCAGAAGGGTGGACACTAAGACCCAGTGGGAGCCCCCAACCACTTGGCACCCTAGGCGGCTAGTTCGCCTAGTGGTTGCACCAGTCCTGCATACCACTAAGCCACTGATGCCTATTGAACTTATCCATAGAGCAGCCCCATGGACTCTCTCTCTCCTCTCCTCTCATTGTGCCGTCTCCCTTCATAGGACAAGGGCAGGTGTGGTAGTTGTGCATCCCCACAGGCTAGGTCTCGGGAGTCATGAAGAAGTAGGAGGGGACGAAAATCATGCAGGGCAGTGGGTGCGAGAATGGAGCGGTGACTGTCGGTGTTAACTCGGTCTCTGTTCATTGAGGGGGGCAGATGTAGATATGATGGAAAAGGGAGGCAGGGATGAGGGCAAGAGCTCTGTGTAATGACGGCTCATGCTTGGCTTTTGCAGCTGCTCTTACAGAGGAATTGTTGTTCAGGAGCCCTAGGCAGAGGAGAAGCTGGCAGAAGTGGATCTGAGCAGCTTGGACATCCTTCTAAGCAGATATGAACAGTCCTCAGCTTTCTGCCTCCCTCATAACTACACTTCAGAACTTTTAGCGGCACGGCTGAAGCCTAAGATAAATGCATGGTAGTAGCTGAGTACACACGGCTGCTTCTCTTTAGGTGAGGCTTGGTTTCTCATAAAAGTTTTCATGCTTGTTCTGGGTGTGGGAGGAGAATTTCCCTATTTGGGATTAGCTGTGGGATTACGACCAGGGGAAGAGACAATAGTCTCTTCTGCACAGTGACTCTCTTGGGTGCAGGTGCAACGGGCTGCTTAACATTAGAACGTAAGAATGGCAATACTGGGTCAGACCAAAGGTCCATCTAGCCCGGTATCCTGTCTTCCAACTGGCTAATACCAGGTGCTTCAGAGGGAATGAATAGAACAGGTAATCGTGAAGTGATCCATCCTGTGTCGCCCATTCCCAGCTTCTGGCAAACAGAGGTTAAGGACACCATCCCTGCCCATCCTGACTAATAGCCATCGATGGACCTATTCTCCATGAATTGACCTAGTCCTTTTTTGAACCCTATTATAGTCTTGACTTTCACAGCATTCTCTGGCCAGCAATTCCAGAGGTTGAGTGTGCGTTGTGTGCTTTTTAATTGTATCTATAAAGGTGTAATGGGACAGGGAGAAGAAGAACATACACCGATGATAACTTTTGTTTTTCCCTCTTGTATTCTGCTTAGTAGGAAGGAGAAAGAAGTCAAGGGTAAGAGCCCACCCCCGGTGTGAGATGGAAGGCACGCAAGAGCCATGAGACAGTGAGCATTGTTGATGCCAGGCTATGGCGATGCCATCTAGCTGGAAACGGAGCAGCCGTCACTGTCAGTGAGCTAAGTGTCTGGTTTGGTGAGGAGTCTGGTCACGGCCCACATGGCTCCAGGCAGGGATGCGCCGTTAGCTTGGTCTGTACAAAATCAGTACCTTAGTAAGATATAAAATCCTTTGTTATGCCTACAATCTTTGGAAACATATTTTTTAAAGTTGGTGAAATTTCATAAACGTGTATTGTTGGGTGAGCTTCCCTGGTCATGCCACTCTAGGTATCCGCTCTGAAGCAGGCCATATTCAGTAGCGGACGTGAGCAGGGGTCTGAGAGTAGCCCTCGGCCTGTGTCTCCAGTCACCAAGTTGCACCACACATGTTATGTGGAGAGTCCAGAGCTCTGCACAGCACTCCGGGCTGACCTGCTCCAGGCTGGGCTCTTGGGTCCTAACCCTCGTGGTTACTGCTCCCCGAGGGCTCTGCTGGCCCTGGAGTCCGACCCCAACCCGAGTGGCTCTTAAGGTCTGTGAGCGGTCGAAGGGCGGCCGGGAACTGAGGAGCAGCCACAGCCCCGGGACCCCACACAGCACAAGGACAAGGGTGGGGAGCGCTGTGGCTGCCTGCATCATTGCGCCACCTAGCGTAGCAGTCGCCCTACCCTGCCTGGCTCTGGCCTCTGGGCTGGTGAAGGGCTGGAGCCTCTGAGGGGCGGAGGCAGAACTTGCACTTCAGTGAGGGGTGAGGCCTCGTGGTGGTGGGGGGGATGCAGCTGCCACAGTTTTCTGTCTACCCCACCTCAGCTCCCCCAGTGAGGAAGGGGCTGGTGCTGCCCCTGCTGCCCACAGGCTGTCACTGCTCCTCCAGGGCAGATGCACGCTGCGCATTTCCCCAACTGTCACCGCTGCTCCAGAAGAAACACAGTCTGTATGTTACCCTGCCTGCCCGCCGGATGGCGGTGATGGTCCAAGGCAGATAGCCCAGACATTACCCCGGCTGGCCACCGAGTATCAGTGCAGCGCTGTGGGGTGGAAATGATTTCTGCCTTACCCTGAGTGGCTACGTAGTGTTTGTGTTGCTCCACGAGGGAAATGCTTTGTGCTTTGCCGCGAGTGGCTACCAAGTGTCACTGCTGCTGCATGGGGGACATGCTCTGTGCATTGCCGTGATTGGCCACTGGGTGTCACTGTTGCTCCAGGGCAACTACATTCTGAGAAATAGCCCAGGTGGCCTCTAAGATACATGTGTGGTAAAGGCTGAGTACAGACGTCTGCTTCCCTTTAGGTGGGGTTCGGTTTGTAATAAAAGTTTTCCTCCTTGTTCTGGGTGCAGAGGGAGAATTTCCCTATATTGGGAGCAGCTGATCTTCCTGGACAGGGAGGAGCATGTTCACCTGAGCAGAGGCCTGGAACCGGAAAGGTGAGTACAGGTGCTGAATTTGTCCTTCTTCCTATGTGTCTCTCTCTGAGCTCTCATATGTTGGCCAACATACCCTCTCTCTCTCCCCTTGTCCTGTCTCTTTGCATAGAACATGGGCAATGGTGCATGCTCACAGGCTTGGTCTGGGGCGTCTGCAACCCACTGGGGCATTGGGAGGGGGAAGAGAAACATGATGGTACTAGATCCTCCATTGGTAGTGGTGGGGGTGACTGTGGGAGTTGACTGTCACTGTTCATCAAGTGGGGCTGATGTACAGTGGATGGGAGAGGGAGGGCAGTATCTCGTACACCAATAGACCTTTGGGCAGTGATGGCTCCTGCTTGGGTTATATGCTGTGTTTGCAGAGGAATCGCCCAGGACCCCAGCCAGAGGAGAAACTGGAAGAAGTGAACCTGAGCAGCCTGGACATCCTTGTAAGCAGAGATGAACAGTCCTCCGCTTTCTGTCTTCTGCATGACTGTCTGTGAGTGAACAATTATGGCACTCTATTCCTCATCTGTACCACTCTAGTTTTCTTCCACCATTCTCCTGCTGCTCTCTGGCCCTGCTGTATCACGGCACACAGTGTCACTGTTGCTCCTTAAGGAAATGCTCTGTGCATTACCCCAGGTGTCCACCCAGTGCCACTGTTGCTCCATGGGGGAAATGCTTTGTGCATTACCTGGATTAGCCACCCAGTGTCACTGTTGCTTTATTTGGGAAATGCTCTGTGCAGCTATACAGAGTGTCCACCCGGTGTCAATATTGCTTCATGAAGGAAATGCTCTGTGATTACCCGGGGTGGCCACACAGTCTCATTTTTGCTTCATAAGAGAAATGTTCTGTGCAATTACACTGAGTGGCCACCGGGCGTCACTGCTGTTCCACAGGGGAAAAGCTCTGACCATTTCCCCGATTGGCCATGTAGTGTCTCTGTTGCTCCCTGAAAGAAATGCTCTGTGCAGTCGTCCAACTGGCCGCCCAATGTCACTGCTGCTTCTTAAGGGATTACTCTGAGGGTACTGCAGATGACAACACAGTGTCACTGTTGATCAATGGGGGAAATTCTTTGTGCATTACCCCTTGTGGCCACCTAGTCAGTCTTGCTCCCTGAAATGCTTTGTGAATTACCTGGATTAGCCACCCAGTGTCACTGTTGCTCCCTTTGGAACTACTTTGTGCATTACCTCGAGTGGCCACCAGGTGCCACTCCAGCTCCCTGAAATGTTTACAGATGTCACTGTTGCTCCAGAGTAGCAGCCGTGTTAGTCTGTATCCGCAAAAAGAAGAACAGGAGTACTCTAAGGTGCCACAAGTACTGTTGCTCCAGTAGGGTAATGCTTTGTGCATTACCGAAAGTGGCCACATGGTGTCATTGTTACTTCATGTGGGAAATGCTCTGTGCTGTTACATCGAGTGGCCACCTGGTGTCACTGTTACTGCCTAAGAAATGCTTTGTGCATTCCCCTGGTGGGCCACCTGGTGTCACTGTTACTGCCTAAGGGAAATGCTTTGTGCATTCCCTTGGTGGGCCACCTGGTGTCACTGTTGCTCCACGAGAGAAATGATCACTCAGTTTCTGTTCATCCAGTGGGGCTGATGTAGATGGGATGGGAGAGGGAGGCAGGGATGAGGGCAAGATTTCACACACCAATAGAGATTTGTGTAGTGATGGCTCATGCTTGGCTTTTGCAGCTGCGCTTGCAGAGGAATTGGCCAGGAGCCCCAGCCACAAGAGAAGCTGGCACAAGTGGACCTGAGCAACCTGGATATCCTTCTAAGCAGATATGAACAGTCCTCAGGTTTCCACCTCCCAGATAATTGGCTCTGAGTAAGAGGTCAGTGCTTTGAATTCCTCATGTGTGCTCCCTCTAGTTTCTTCACAGGCCGTGTGCTTCCTCGTTGGGTACGGGCTCTGTGGTATCAAGGATGCGGAGGGGCCACAGTTTACTCTGCAGAGTGACTATGTCGGGTGCCGTTAAGGGGGCCAATACAGGGAGGAGAAAAGGGAAAGAGACCTGAACCCTAATTACAGGGCAGTCACATTTTCGTTAGTAAAATATTCCTCCTTTACACAAGGCGGGGGAGGAGTCCTGAATGTTAAAATATCTGGAAATGAACAGGTAAGGGAGGGATCCTGCTGAGTGTCCCCTTTCCAATCAATCCTCCGTCCCTCAGCGACACCCTTCCCGAGTTACCTCCTACCCCACCAAGAAAATGACAACTTTGTGCCCCCTACCTTTACCAAAAAAGACCCCTCTTACTTGTGACGCGGTCCTGTTAGTAGGGTTAGGTGCACCCACGTGCCGGCTCTGAATACCACCGCATCTACCTACAACATCTCAACATGAACACATTTCAGAAATGTAAGGTGCATTACCTCACATGGCCACACAGTGTCACTGTTGTTCGATGCAGAAAATACTCTGTGCATTACCTCGCGTGGGTACATGGTGTCACTGTTGCTCCATGCAGGAAATGCTCTGTGCATTACCTTCGGTGGCCACACAGTGTCACTGTTGTTCCATGAAGGAAATGCTCTGTGCATTACCCCACGTGGCCACACAATGTCATTGTTGTTCCTTAAGGAAATGCTCGTGCATTACCCCAAGCGGCCACCTAGTGTCACTGTTGCTCCATGAAAGACATTCTCTGTGCATTACCTCGCTTGGCCACCCTGTGTCACTGTTACTCCTTAAGGAAATGCTCTCTGCATTACCCTGCGTGGCCACACAGTGTCACTGTTCCTCCATGAAGGAAATGCTCTGTGCATTACCCCACCTGGCCACATGGTATCACTGTTGCTCCATGAAGGAAATGCTCTGTG
>NW_027055666.1:0-7000 GCF_011386835.1 Chrysemys picta bellii | reverse complement strand
ACCCTGTCAGCAAGAGCCACCACAGTGATTTTCCCACTCAGAAACTCCTGCCCAGTCAGTGCCAGCACCTCAAAGATTTTCCCATCCAGCGCCTCATACCCAGTCAGCACCATTCCCCTCAGTGACTTTTCCCGCTCAGCACCTCCTACGTAGTCAGCGCCAACCCCCTCAGTGATTTTCCAGCCCAACACCTCCCACCCAGTCAGCAAAACCAACCTCTGGGCTTTCCCTCCCAACTCCTCCGACCCAGTCAGCAAGAGCCACCTCAGTGATTTTCCCACTCAGAGCCTCCTACCCAGTCAGCGCCAGCGCCCCCTCAGTGACTTTTCCCGCCCAGCACCGCCTACCGAATCAGCGCGAGCTGCCTCAGTGATTTTCCTGCCCCGCGGCTCCTGCTCAATCAGCGCAACCCACCTCTGGGCTTTCCCTCCCAACACCTCCGACCCAGTCAGCAAGAGCCACCTCAGTGATTTAACCACTCAGAGACTCCTGCCCAGTCAGTGCCAGCCCCTCAAAGATTTTCCCATCCAGTGCCTTATACCCAGTCAGCACGAGCCACCTCTGTACTTTCCCTCCCAACATCTTCTGCCCAGTCAGGGCCAGCCACCTCAGTGATTTCCCCGCCCACCATCTCCTGCCCAATCCGCAAAACCTACCTCTGTGCTTTCCCTCCCAACTCCTCCTACCCAGTCAGGGCCAGCCGCCTCAGTGATTTTCCCGCCCAGCACCTCCTACCCTGTCAGCGCCAGTCACCTGCAGTGACTTTTCCCACTCAGCACCTCCTACCTAGTCAGCACAAACCCCCTGAATGATTTTCCAGCCCAACTCCTCCCACCCAGTCAGCAAAACCAACCTCTGGGCTTTCCCTCCCAACACCTCCTACCCAGTCAGCACCAACCCCCTCACAGACTTTTCCTGCCCTGCGCCTCCTACCCTATCAGCGTGAGCTGCCTCAGTGATTTTCCTGCCCAGCACCACCTCCCCAATCAGCAAAACCCACCTCAGGGCTTTCAAGCCCAGCGCTTCCTACCTAGTCAGCACCAGCCCCCTCAGTGATTTTCCAGCCCAATACCTCTCACCCAGTCAGCAAAACCCACCTCTGGGCTTTCCCTCCCAACACCTCCAACCCTGTCAGCAAGAGCCACCACAGTGATTTTCCCACTCAGAAACTCCTGCCCAGTCAGTGCCAGCACCTCAAAGATTTTCCCATCCAGCGCCTCATACCCAGTCAGCACGACCCACCTCTGTACTTTCCCTCCCAACATCTTCTGCCCAGTCAGCGCCAGCCACCTCAGTGACTTTTCCCGCTCAGCACTTCCTACGTAGTCAGTGCCAACCCCCTCAGTGATTTTCCAGCCCAACACCTCCCACCCCGTCAGCAAAACCAACCTCTGGGCTTTCCCTCCCAACTCCTCCTACCCAGTCAGCAAGAGCCCCCTCAGTGATTTTCCCACTCAGAGCCTCCTGCCCAGTCAGCGCCAGCGCCCCCTCAGTGACTTTTCCTGCCCAGCACCGCCTACCGAATCAGCGCGAGGTGCCTCAGTGATTTTCCTGCCCCGCGGCTCCTGCTCAATCAGCGCAACCCACCTCTGGGCTTTCCCTCCCAACACCTCCTACCCAGTCAGCAAGAGCCACCTCAGTGATTTTCCCACTCAGAGACTCCTGCCCAGTCAGTGCCAGCCCCTCAAAGATTTTCCCATCCAGCGCCTAATACCCAGTCAGCACGACCCACCTCTGTACTTTCCCTCCCAACATCTTCTGCCCAGTCAGGGCCAGCCACCTCAGTGATTTCCCCGCCCACCATCTCCTGCCCAATCCGCAAAACCTACCTCTGTGCTTTCCCTCCCAACTCCTCCTACCCTGTCAGCACCTTCTGCCCAATCAGCAAAACCCACCTCAGGGCTTTCCTGCCCAGCAGCTCCTACCCTGTCAGTGCCAGTCACCTCCAGTGACTTTTCCCGCTCAGCACCTCCTACCTAGTCAGCACAAACCCCCTGAATGATTTTCCAGCCCAACTCCTCCCACCCAGTCAGCAAAACCAACCTCTGGGCTTTCCCTCCCAACACCTCTCACCCAGTCAGCAAAACCCACCTCTGGGCTTTCCCTCCCAACACCTCCAACCCTGTCAGCAAGAGCCACCACAGTGATTTTCCCACTCAGAAACTCCTGCCCAGTCAGTGCCAGCACCTCAAAGATTTTCCCATCCAGCGCCTCATACCCAGTCAGCACGACCCACCTCTGTACTTTCCCTCCCAACATCTTCTGCCCAGTCAGCGCCAGCCACCTCAGTGACTTTTCCCGCTCAGCACTTCCTACGTAGTCAGTGCCAACCCCCTCAGTGATTTTCCAGCCCAACACCTCCCACCCCGTCAGCAAAACCAACCTCTGGGCTTTCCCTCCCAACTCCTCCTACCAGTCAGGGCCAGCCGCCTCAGTGATTTTTCCCACTCAGAGCCTCCTACCCTGTCAGTGCCAGCCCCTCAAAGATTTTCCCATCCAGCGCCTCATACCCAGTCAGCACGAGCCACCTCTGTACTTTCCCTCCCAACATCTTCTGTCCAGTCAGGGCCAGCCACCTCAGTGACTTTTCATGCCCAGCTCCTCCCACCCAGTCAGTGCAAGGTGCCTCAGTGATTTCCCCGCCCACCATCTCCTGCCCAATCAGCAAAACCTACCTCTGTGCTTTCCCTCCCAACTCCTCCTACCCAGTCAGGGCCAGCCGCCTCAGTGATTTTCCCGCCCAATACCTCTCACCCAGTCAGCAAAACCCACCTCTGGGCTTTCCCTCCCAACACCTCCAACCCTGTCAGCAAGAGCCACCACAGTGATTTTCCCACTCAGAAACTCCTGCCCAGTCAGTGCCAGCACCTCAAAGATTTTCCCATCCAGCGCCTCATACCCAGTCAGCACGACCCACCTCTGTACTTTCCCTCCCAACATCTTCTGCCCAGTCAGCACCAGCCACCTCAGTGACTTTTCCCGCTCAGCACCTCCTACGTAGTCAGCGCCAACCCCATCAGTGATTTTCCAGCCCAACACCTCCCACCCAATCAGCAAAACCTACCTCTGGGCTTTCCCTCCCAACTCTCCCTGCCCAGTCAGCAAGAGCCCCCTCAGTGACTTTTCCTGCCCAGCACCGCCTACCGAATCAGCGCGAGGTGCCTCAGTGATTTTCCTGCCCCGCGGCTCCTGCTCAATCAGCAAAACCCACCTCTGGGCTTTCCCTCCCAACACCTCCTACCCAGTCAGCAAGAGCCACCTCAGTGATTTTCCCACTCAGAGACTCCTGCCCAGTCAGTGCCAGCCCCTCAAAGATTTTCCCATCCAGCGCCTAATACCCAGTCAGCACGACCCACCTCTGTACTTTCCCTCCCAACATCTTCTGCCCAGTCAGCGCCAGCCACCTCAGTGACTTTTCCCGCCCAGCACCTCCTACCCAGTCACTGCAAGGTGCCTCAGTGATTTCCCCGCCCACCACCTCCTGCCCAATCAGCAAAACTTACCTCTGTGCTTTCCCTCCCAACTCCTCCTACCAGTCAGGGCCAGCCGCCTCAGTGATTTTTCCCACTCAGAGCCTCCTACCCTGTCAGTGCCAGCCCCCTCACTGACTTTTCCCACCCAGCACCTCCTACCGAATCAGCACGAACTGCCTCAGCGATTTTCCTGCCCCACGGCTCAATTAGTGCAACGCACCTCTGGGCTTTCCCTCCCAACTCCTCCTAGCCAGTCAGGGCCAGCCGCCTCAGTGATTTTCCCGCCCAGTGCCTCCTACCCTGTCAGCACCAGTCACCTCCAGTGACTTTTCCCACCCCGCACCTCCTACCCTGTCAGCGTGAGCCACCTCCAGTGATTTTCCTGCCCAGCACCTTCTGCCCAATCAGCAAAACCCACCTCAGGGCTTTCCTGCCCAGCAGCTCCTACCCTGTCAGTGCCAGTCACCTCCAGTGACTTTTCCCGCTCAGCACCTCCTACCTAGTCAGCACAAACCCCCTGAATGATTTTCCAGCCCAACTCCTCCCACCCAGTCAGCAAAACCAACCTCTGGGCTTTCCCTCCCAACACCTCCTATCCAGTCAGCTCCAGCCGCCTCAGTGATTTTCCCACCCAGCGCCTCCTACCCTGTCAGCGCGAGGCACCTCCAGTGATTTTCCTGCCCAGCACCTCCTCCCCCATCAGCAAAACCCACCTCAGGGCTTTCACGCCCAGCGCTTCCTACCTAGTCAGCACCAGCCCCCTCAGTGATTTTCCAGCCCAACACCTCTCACCCAGTCAGCAAAACCCACCTCAGGGCTTTCCCTCCCAACACCTCCTACCCAGTCAGCAAGAGCCACCACAGTGATTATCCCACTCAGAGACTCCTGCCTAGTCAGTGCCAGCCCCTCAAAGATTTTCCCATCCAGTGCCTAATACCCAGTCAGCACGACCCACCTCTGTACTTTCCCTCCCAACATTTTCTGCCCAGTCAGCACCAGCCACCTCAGTGACTTTTCCCGCCCAGCGCCTCCTACCCAGTCAGTGCAAGGTGCCTCAGTGATTTCCCCGCCCACCACCTCCTGCCCAATCAGCAAAATCTACCTCTGGGCTTTCCCTCCCAACTCCTCCTACCCAGTCAGGGCCAGCCGCCTCAGTGATTTTCCCGCCCAGCCAGGGCCGGCTTTAGGCCAATTCCACCAATTCTCCCGAATCGGGCCCCGCGCCTAAGAGGGCCCCGTGCCCAGTGGCCGAGAATCCCTTCCCTGGCTAGAGGCTCCTTTTTAAATTTTACTCAGCCGGTAGCTCTCCGGGTCTTTGGCGGCACTTCAGCGGCGGGTCCTTCACTCGCTCTGGGTCTTCAGCAGCACTTCGGCAGCAGGTCCTTCAGTGCCACCAAAGACCCGGAGCGAGTGAAGGACAAACCGCCGAAGACTACGAGTGCCGCCCGGTGAGAACAAGCCCCACATGTTTTTTTAAGTGTTTTTTTTTGTTTTTCAGTCATCCCTGCCGGGGCCCCGTCAAAACTGTTCGAATCGGGCCCCGCACTTCCTAAAGCCAGCTCTGCGCCCAGCGCCTCCTACCCTGTCAGCGCCAGTCACCTGCAGTGACTTTTCCCGCTCAACACCTCCTACCTAGTCAGCGCCAACCCCCTCAGTGATTTTCCAGCCCAACTCCTCCCACCCAATCAGCAAAACCAACCTCCGGACTTTCCCTCCCAACTTCTCCTACCCAGTCAGCAAGAGCCACCTCAGTGATTTTCCCACTCAGAGCCTCCTGCCCAGTCAGCGCCAGCCCCCCCTCAGTGACTTTTCCTGCCCAGCACTGCCTACCGAATCAGCGCCAGCTGCCTCAGTGATTTCCCCGCCCACCACCTCCTGCCCAATCAGCAAAACCTACCTCTGGGCTTTCCCTCCCAACTCCTCCTGCCCAGTCAGTGCCAGCCCCTCAAAGATTTTCCCATCCAGCGCCTCATACCCAGTCAGCACCACCCACCTCTGGGCTTTCCCTCCCAACACCACCTGCCCAGTCAGCGCCAGCCTCTTCAGTGACCTTTCCCGCCCAACACCTCCCACCCTGTCAGCTGGACCCACCTCCAAGTCTCTGGAAATGAAGCAGAGATGAAGCAGAGACAGGCTGGATCACTGCCCGCCAGCTGCTTGCTTGCTTGCTCACTCAGCTGCCCAGCCCAACACTCATGAACCTTTTAAAGAATTTCTACGCAGCATGTAGACACTTCACCCTGTGACTGATCCTTTTTATTGCCAGCTAACTAGCCTCCTGTTTGTGTAATTCCCCTTTTGGAAAGGGATTGCATTGTTGGGGATATTGCTCAGCTACATTCACCTTTTTGACCAGATCATTTGCCACGCTTAGGACTACGGCTGTCGATTAGTCTCAGTTAACGCAAGCGATTAACGCAAAACAAATTAACTAGATTAATTTCAGTCCATTCAGTCCTACTTCTTGTTCAGCGAAACTCTAGACAAACAAGTTTGTTTACATTTACGGGAGATAATGCTGCCTGCTTCTTATTTACAATGTCACTTGAAAGTGAGAACTGGCGTTCATATGGCACTGTTGTAGCTAATGTTGCAAGGTATTTACATACCAGATAGTCTAAACATTTGCATGGCCTTTCATGCTTTGACTTGTAGGCTCTAAAATGTTACATTGTTTTGTGCAGTTATGTAAAAAAAAAAATTCTACATTTGTAAGTTGCACTTTCACAATAAAGAAATTGCACTACAGTACTTGTATGAGGTGAATTGAAAACTACTATTTCTTTTATCTGTTTACAATGCAAATATTTGTAATCAAAAGTAACATAAGGTGAGCACTGTACACTTTGCATTCTGTATTGTAACTGAAATAAATATATTTGAAATGTAGCTCAGCTCTGAATGTTAGGGCCTAGGTGACTGAGGGGTAGGAAGCCAGGCAGTGCAGTTTCCTACATTAGTGTACATTAAAGTGCTGTTGTAGGAGACATTTCTAGTCTAAAAACATGAGCAGGAGCGGATTTTGGCTAAGGAATGTCAGCGGAGAAAGGCTGTATCTGGAGGGTTGGGGCAGGGGTGAATCCACCGGGTCTGATCCTGCTGCCATTAAAAGGAATTGTAGCTTTGCTGCTGAGTCCAGCTGGAGCAGGAATGGGCCCAAAGTTAGCTGCTTTGCCCAGGCATGGCTCTTTTGTATGCATATGATCCACACTGAGAGCCATGGAGTGCAGGAGCGGATGGCTGTGGGGACTGGACCACCTGGTGTGAACTCTCCAGGACTCTTTGGTAAATGACAGCATGGGCCCAGCCCTTCACTCTATGACGGCCTCTAAGCTCCCTGCTGTAGCTATTTCCAGTGAGCCTGCTATTGGCGGCAGATAGCTGGAGAAGCTGAGCTCCATACACCGTACAGTATTCTGTGTGGGGCTTCAAGGTGAGTTCTTAGAGCAGCAGGACCTGCCAGAGAGAGTTTTTTCTGCAAGAGGATGAGGTTTTCCTTGGAAGTCCTTAGAGAAATATCCCTTCCC
>NW_027055665.1:0-7000 GCF_011386835.1 Chrysemys picta bellii | reverse complement strand
GTTTCGGTGTGTCGTTTACAAGGTGTTCTCTCTCTCTCTCTCTAATTCATTTGCACGTTTGTATCACGGTCACTTGTGGGGTTAGTTGTGGACTTTCTAACTTTGCAACACCACATGAATACAATGATGGCTGACAGAAAGCACGGTGCCGGACTCCAGTGCGGCTTTAGCCGGTTCTGGTTTGACACACACACACAACCTATTTACCACTGGGGGCTGCATATGCCGTGCTCTGCGTTCTGTGGGCTGTAGCTACACAAGATGTAATACCAGGGCCGGGATAGATATACCTGGGCGGTGGGGTGGGGGGTGAATGAGCCGGTTTCTGGCCAAGAGTCTGGATTGCTCTGGGCTGCTGATCCCGTCAAGGTCATTGTGAATTCCTGCGCTGAGTGCTGAAGGTGGCCTGGGAAAAGCATGTGTGGGGAGGGGGAGGGGTGTCTATGTTAATCCCGGCTGAAATAAATGGCCATGCCCTTGCTAGGGCAGCGCTTACAGTGCACCCCTCAGCGACCCGGCTCCATTTTGAACTCTTTTTGGCCAGGACTGTGGCCCCTGGCGACTCTGCCCACTTTAAGCCTGGCCTGAGCTGGGCCCACAGAACAGCTGCAGTGTCAGCAGCGTGTCCCCCTCTGGGCTGCTGGGCTGCAGTGCAGGGGGCAGCATGCCTGGTGTGGGGCACACAGCAGCCCTGGGCCCCTCTCACCTGGCACTCATCTGAGGGGGGCAGAGCCCTGCCGGAGGCTGCCCAGCTGCTGTCTCTGTGTGGGTGAGCGGGCACTGCCCTCCGGCTGGTGGTAGTGACTGTGGACGGGGGGAGCTGGGACAGAGGGGGTTGCTCCGAGCAGCACTCCCCTTGCAGCGGTGCAGCGGGGGGAGAGAGGAGGCAGCTCCTTCCCCACCACAGGGAGCGCTCCAGCCGGCCCTGACCCGCCCGGGACCCGGGAGCCAGGCCATCGGAGCCGCAATCTTTGAATGGTTTTTACCCTGCAGCTGGGTCCCAGCTGTGTGCTAATCGGGCCGGCTGCAGAGACGGAGACAGTGGCCGGGCCGGGGGAGAGGTGGGCTTCACCCCGTCTCCAGAGACTTGGGCCGACCCCCCCCATGCTGAGCCCCTTTGAACAGCCAGCCATGTCCTGCGGTGCCTACCTGGGCGCTGAGCTCTTCTGAAAATCTGGCCCAGTAGTTGAGCCCTCTGAAAACTCTGGCCTTAGCGTCTAAGGGTAACATTTTCAAGAGTGGCTAAGTCACTTAAGTGCCTAAATCCCAGTGACGTCTAGTGGGATTTAGGCACTTGTGAAACTCTCTCCTGGTCTCATGTCCAGCGGTTTCTGTCCCCTGCAGGGTTCCAGTCCAGCTCTCTCCTGCTTCTGTCTGCGCTGTCCATGATGGCGCTCCTTTGCGTAGCCCCCGTGCAGGGCAACGGGGCCCTGGCCCACAAGAAGGTCGAGAGGGGTGAGTAGAGAACCCGTCGGAGAGCTTCTATCATCTGCCATATCTGAGATCAGGGCATCGTGGGCCTGATTCTGCTCCTCTCCCCCATGCCGGGGTCACCCCTAGATCCACTTATCCACTACATGCACCTTCCAGCCCCTCCGCCAGCGCTGGGCCCAAAGAAACTCTGAGTTCTCCGAAGGGATCGCAAGGCCGGCCTGCGCTAGTGAGCCCACTACTCCCAGCCGGGGTGGGGGAGGTGCTGCTTGACTGGCTGTTTGCTTTCCACAGCTTCGTTATCCCTTTCTCCGGTAACGGCTGCCAAGCCCCCGGCAGTGACTGAAGAGCGCTGGTGCCAACCGCAGGGCAGCGTGTGGGAACCAGGCACCCCCCCAAATTGGCTGGGAGTTCTACCCTTCCATCTCACCAACTCCTATACTAGGGCTAGCCCCGGCTAACAGCTGGGGATCTCTCGCTCATGCCTAGAAGCCTTGCCCCCAGAGTCCAGGCAGCAGGGAGAGCCAGTTCCTCCTTGTCAGGGGTTTTCATTCCCTTCTCCCCACACATCCAGCGGCTCTGGGAGCTGCTCAGGGGCTTGCCCAGGCAGGCCAGGGGCCGAGCCAGCTCCAGAGGCGGCCCTGAGCCCCTGCCCCCGCAGTACTCAGCAGCTCCTCCCCCTTGGCTCAGCTATGGGGGTGGGGCACACAGGGGGATTGTCTGGGGGGTAGGGGAGCTGGGGAGCTCAGGCTCGAGGGATGACCCTGGGGAGGGGAGGGGCAGTATAACCACAGTGCTCTCATTCTACCAGGATAGTTCGGGACAATTTCCACCCCAAAGACAAGCCCCTCGATAGGATGTCTGGAATTTTCAAAGGCGCCACAGGGAGTTGGGTGCCCAAATCCCACTGAATTCTAATCACAGTCGGGTGTCAAACTCCCTTAGGCTCTTTGAAAACTCCCATTTAAGTTGTCACTGATGGGTTTCATAATTAACATTCGCTGAGATGGATCTGGCAGCGTCTCCCCCACCCTCCCCAAACGATTTCTTCAGCAGTACGGACTCAGGAAGGATACAGAGCCTTGGTTTACACTTGATTCATCTCTTCAAGGTTTCTTCAAAACCAGCAGAGCAAGAAACTATTCTTATTTTATTTTATTGGTAAAATGAAAGTGTAAGATCTGGAGCCGGATTCTGTGGCTGTAGTATTGTGAAATACACAGGACCTGACTCTAAAAACCCAGCCTCCAGTTACCCCAGGCTGATTTGATTGAGCTAGCTAGCGCGCGCTCTCTCCCCCCCTCCCTCCCGCCCCCTTAACCTGATGTTCATGGCATTTCAGGGTTCCCCAAAGACTGCAGCAACATTCCCAGGGACAGCCCCAGCGGGGTCCATGTCATCCAGCCGGCAGGCTCTCCCCCTCGAGTGGTGTGGTGTGACATGGACACCGAAGGCAAAGGCTGGACCGTTGTGCAGAGAAATTCTTACAACACAGAGATCACCTGGAAGGAGTCCTGGAGCACCTACAAGTACGGCTTTGGGAACGTGCAGCAGGATTACTGGCTGGGCAACGAGTACCTGTCCCTGCTCACGCAGCAGAACATCTACAAGGTCCGCTTTGTGGTGGAGGACAAATCCAACAACACCCGCTACGCAGAGTACGACATCTTCAGTGTCGAGGATGAGCCCAGCGGGTACCCGCTGAGGCTGGGCAGGTACTCTGGGGACGGCGAGGACTATCTCACCACCTACCACTCCGGCCTGGGGGGCATACACGACAACATGAAGTTCAGCACGACTGACAAGGATCAGGACCAGACCAGTGGGAATTGCGCAAGGAGCTATGGAGGCTGGTGGTACGACAAGTGTCAGAACGTCCTGCTCAATGGGAAAGGCTACATCTACTGGGCAGGGTTCTGTAAGAGTGGGGAGTGCAAGTCTTCCCTCATCCTGGTTAAGCCAACAGACGTGTGCTGGGTCCGGCAGGAGGAGCCCATCCTCCTTGGGAGCCGGCGCCGCTGAGAAGGGGAGACAATATTAGATCAGACACAACGCGCCATCCCCCACCTAATCAGTGCAGTCCCTGCAATGCCTCCACTCTGCTCACCCGCTTCCCTGTTGGCTTCTGGACGGTAAATCCCCTGGAATAAATGCTGAGAGCTGACCCCGCCGGCGCGTTCGAATGACACAAAGAGTGTGATTGGTGTGTATAACTGGACCCCCACTTCCACTCTGCCTCGCTGGAAGCCATATCACTCACTACGAGTTTAGACCCACATTAACCTCTGCTTCTCCCAGCCCTGCCACTGCCCCTTGGCATTAGTGATCAATGAATCATGACACTGGATTTCTAGCAACTGTCATTGAGCATTTAAACGGGGGATGACTCAAAGCCAGGACTTTACATCTGTATCCTGCATGTATTAGCAGTGGTGAGTTTGGGTTCAAAAACCTGGCCTCTGTGTTTTTAATAAATATGGTTATTACATGAGAAAACATTGCAACAGTAATTAGTTGCTGATAAACCACTGAGATTAGATAGACATGCAACGAAACCACACAATAAAGATATTGGTGTCCCTCTTCAACCCAAGGGGCTAGTCAAAGTTTGGGGCCCTGGGGATGTTCCAGTGGGGAGCAGAAATTGGCAATGGAGTCTGGTAATTTTTTGATGTCTTGTTTATTGACAAGGAACATACAGAGTCCTGCTTCTCCAAACACAGCAGGAACCAACAGCAGGGATTAGCCTCCCTGCTCTCAGCTCCAAGCCTCTTTAGCCAGCACCTGGCCCAAAAGCTCTCTATGCTCCTCCCACGATCACACCATGCTGACAGGCTCTGCTCGGCTTTCCTGCTCTGCCTCCGTGTCCTGGCTGCACTGCCCGGCTTGTCTCTGTCACACACGCACCAGCTCAGAACGACACTCGGTGGCATCCTCTGCCCACCTGGGGCTAGTTTCTGGGCACACGCCATCATGGCTTGTTCTACACGAGGCCCCCTTACCTGTTGCTTCCAGCTGTCTTAAATGAAGAGTGCATCCTCACAGCTGTGTCAATGAGATTTTAACTCCACCCATCACATGGTATAATCCAGCTCCTAGCAGTGTATTTATCTGTCCGGCTGACGTCCTCTGAGCATCTCTGAGCATTTCCTGCCTGTTTGTCTTCAGTCACTTCAATCAAAGTTCATTGTGACCAGATGCTGAACACCATAAATGCTAACAGCCAGGGGCAGGACCACCACCCCCACTCCCCCCACCCCCCGAACACGGAAAGAACAGGCTAAAGAACAAGTCAGCTAGGCCTGATGAAGTTCACCCTCAGGCAGGGCTTCCAAATCGTGGGCTGTAGCCCAAAGATGGGCCATGACGTAGTCCTGGCTGGTCCACTGGCAGGGGTGAAGATGGGGGGGAATGTGAAGGGGCATTGCCCCCCCCCCCCAAACTGCATCTTTCCAGTCCCCTCCTGACCATGGCCCTTCAGTGCATCCCCAGGACACAAGGCCCTGTCTAATTGGCCTTCCTGACAGAGCCTGCATGGAGAGCGTGCGTAGGGGGGAGTTTGGGGAGCAGGATTGGAAAGAGGGGTGTTTTCAGGGGGAGGGAAGCTGGGAGCCGCTGAGGTGCAGCTGGAAGGTTTCCTCCTCCCTCCTCAGCATCTGGGGTGCAGACAGGGGGGAGGGGGTTGCTATTTTGCAGTTGGGAGTATCAGGGACCCCGCCCCCCGTGCACTAATCTGTCCTCTCCATCTCGGTTGCTGGTGGTGAGGTGGGGGTGTGCTGTTTTGCAGTGGGGGAGCGGGGGAATCCCCCTGCCCAGGGCACTGACCTCTCCCCTTCCCGCCTCCCATCTCCGTTGTCCGTGCTGGGAGCCACCCCCACCCCCCACTCTGCCCATTGCAGGCTGCGCTTGGTGCCCTCCCCAGCCAGCCATCCCTCGCCAGGCTGGAGCATGACGCTGCAAGCGGGGACATCCTCAGCCTGTCCCGGGCAGCCAGCTCGCTCAGCCGTTTTGCTGACTGGGGGCTCCCTGCCAAACCCAGGGTTCCCCTGCACCATTCCCCCCAACTTGGGGTCCCACCCACACCCCAACTCCCCCCTGAACATGGCTACCCCTCCCCTTCGAAAACAACCTGAACTCTTCATACGCCACAACCCACCCCCGCCCCTCCCCATGAGCCACCTGGCAGCAGTGCCTTCCATCGGATCAAACTGCTCTCCATGTCGCCCTCCCACCGCCACACCCCAGGGCCAGGCTGGCGCTCTCTGGGGCTGGACCCCGTCTGTGACTGGGGTTTCAGCACTCCTGCTTCACAGATGTATACAGAGCACTGTATAACCAGAGTTGTCATAACTATAAAGGGAAGGGTAACAGCTCTGCTGTGTACAGTACTATAAAATCCCTCCTGGCCAGAGACTCCAAAATCCTTTTCCCTGTAAAGGCTTAAGAAGCTCGGATAACCTGGCTGACACCTGACCCAAAGGACCAAAAAGGGGACAAGATACTTTCAAATCTTGGTGGGGGGAAGGCTTTTGTTTGTGCTCTTTGTTTGGGAAGTCATTCGCTCTTGGGACTGAGAGGGACCAGACATCAATCCAGGTTCTCCACATCTTTCTGAACAAGTCTCTCAGATTTCAAACTTGTAAGTAAACAGCCAGGCAAGGTGTGTTAGTTTTTACTTTGTTTTCTCAGCATGTAAATGTACCTTTTACTAGAGTGTTTACCTCTGTTTGCTGTACTTTGAATCCGATTTCTAACGCAGCGTTTTGCTCTGGCCTATTACTCTTTAAGTTTGATTACCCTGTAAAGTTATTTTCCATCCTGATTTTACAGAGATGTTTTTTACCTTTTTTCTTTAATTAAAAGCCTTCTTTTAAAGAATCTGATTGATTTCTCCTTGTTTTAAGATCCAAGGGGTTTGGATCTTGATCCACCAGGAGTTGGTGGGAGGAAGGAGGGGGATGGTTAATTTCTCCTTGTTTTTAGATCCAAGGGGGTTGGATCTGTATTCACCAGGGAATTGGTGAAAGGTTTCTCAAGGCTTCCCAGGGAAGGGAATCCACTTGGGAATGGTGGCAGTGGACCAGATCTAAGCTGGTAGTTAAGCTTAGCAGTTTTCATGCAGGCCCCCACATTTGTACCCTAAAGTTCAGAGTGGGGAAGCAGCCTTGAGAAGATTCTAGTGACTCTCTCACCCTGGGCTCTCCCCAGTATAGACTCTTGTTCACACTAGTCAAATGATGTTCAAATGCTGAGAAGGAGCAGGGAAGAGGCACAGAAATGACTTGTGGCCTGGCCAGCACACCTTCGAGCAGGCAACCCGAGGGGCTGCAGCTAGTCCCCTTGACTAAGCAGTTGCGAGCTCTGTCATTAAGGTCTATAGTCACCCAGCAGGAGGAGGTAGCTGCATTTCAGGTTTTTGCTCTAGCAGACAAAGGTGTAAGGAGAGCTGGCAAAGCTGATGTTAGAAACATTGACACTGGAAATCCATGTAAGTGTAGAAGAGTGACGGAACCAATTGTGCGGGGACGTGGGAATTCACTCTCACCTGGCCTCTGGGGATGGAGGCAGC
>NW_027055664.1:0-7000 GCF_011386835.1 Chrysemys picta bellii | reverse complement strand
AGACTCCTGTACCCCACTGGTCTGGGTCTGTCACACCACATTAAATTTCATTTGCCATTTTGTTGCCCAATCATTTAGTTTTGTGAGATCTTTTTGAAGTTCTTCACAGTCTGCTTTGGTCTTAACTATCTTTAGCAACTTAGTATCATCTACAAATTTTGCCACCTCACTGCTTACCCCTTCTTCCAAATCATTTATGAATAAATTGAATAGGATTGGTCCTAGGACTGACCCTCGGAGAACAGCACTAGTTACCCCTCTCCATTCTGAAAATTTACCATTTATTCCTACCCTTTGTTCCCTGTCTTTTAACCAGATCTCAATCCATGAAATCTCAATCTGGAGCAACCATTTAGGGTCTAGTCTCCCTGCAGACTTGGCATTCCAGGGTCTTTCCCCACTGTGACGGGTTGAGTCACAGAAACCCCTTTGGGACTGCCACATGATGTGCTGGGACTACCTCTGACCCCATTTTCCCTGCCAGCTTGGGACTTCAGTACCCTGACTTGTTTGAGCTAGACATGCTAGCCTGCTGCAAACACAGACCCAGGTCTGAACCATGTCCCCCACAAGCTGCAGGCTTAACTGAAAAGAGCTTAAGAAGTGCTCCTGTCTCCAGCACTCAGATGCCCAGCTCCCAAGGGGGTCCAAACCCCAAATAAATCCGTTTTACCTTGTATAAAGCTTATCCGGGGTAAACTCATAAATTGTTCCCCCTTGATAACACTGACAGAGAGATATACACAGCTGTTTGCTCCCCCAGGTATTAATACACACTCTGGGTTAATAAGTAAAAAGTGATTTTATTAATTATAAAAAATAGGATTTAAGTGGTTCCAAGTAATAACAGACAGAACAAAGTAAATTACCAAGCAAAATAAAACAAAAACATGCAAGTCTAAGCCTAATACAGTAGGAAGCTAAATGCAAGTAAATCTCACCCTCAGAGATGTTCCAATAAGCTTCTTTGACAGACTAGACACCTTCTAGTTTAGGCCCAATCCTTTCCCCTGGTACAGTCTTTGTTCCAGCTCCGGTGGTAGCTAGGGGATTTCTCATGACTGCAGCACCCTTTGTTCTGTTCCACCCCTTATATAGCTTTAGGACCCATCCCTCCTTCTAAATGGACCAGCACCAGGTTAAAGATGGATTCCAGTTCAGGTGACATGATCACATGTCACTGCAAGACTTCATTACCCACTTGCCAGCACACACGTATACAAGAGGACGTACAAGTAAACGGAGCCCTTTACAAACAATCGTCCTGGTAAATGGGAGCCATCAAGATTCCAAGCCACCATTAATAGCCCACACTTTGCATAATTACAATAGGACCTCAGAGTTATATTTCATATTTCTAGTTTCAGATACAAGAATGATACATTCATACAAATAGTATGACCACCCTCAGCGGATTATGAACTTTGTAACGATACCTTACAAGAGACCTTTTGCATGAAGCATATTCTAGTTACATTAGATTCACACTCATTAGCATATTTCCATAACATCATATGAAGTGCAATGTCACACCCACTTTCCCCTCTGTGGGTCCTCTTGCCCCCCCACTTCTCTATCTGTAGTTCATGCTTTTGCTGCTTCTCCTGGTTCTTCTGCTGTTCTGCCTAATGATTTTTCTGCTTCTCATGCTCTGCTAGCTCCCTCGCCTTCAGCTGCAGCTCCCACTGCTTCTAATCTATCAAAGAGGACCTGGATCATGAGGACACCCTGCTGGATGGGGAACTGCCTCTTGGGGACATCCTGCTGCCGCCTCTGTTGCTCTCAGACTTCATTAGAAAACCAACCTGAGTCTGGAACCTGTTACTTGGTCCTTCCATCTGTCTCCAGCTGTCTCCAGAGGGCTTAGCCTCTCCCTGCACAGAGTTTGTGATGCCCTTCTTAGGGAGGTGGCCTAACCAAGGCCCATGTTATATGCCATGTTCTTGTTGTTTCCGTTGACGACCCTCGTTTTACTGCTGCAAGTCACTTATTGCAAACTACTACTGGTGCATTCAGCATCCCATCACTGCCACCAATTGTCATGGATCCAGAGGATCGGCGCTACACCCCCAGCTTTGGAAGAGGCTCTAGGAGGAACCCCTTCAATCTACCAGACCCTCCAGGGGTCCCTCTCGTCCTTCAGGATAAGCAACTCTGCTTCACTACCTCCTTAGATTGGACCTTTAGCACTGCTGGGTCACAGCAGGAGCTCTGTTCAGCAAGTCCTACCGTGATAGTCTCTGAGTCCTGGTAGAGACTTGTCCGCTCTTCAGGGATTAATGCACCTCAGCAAGCATTTGCAGTGACACACACACCGTGTTGTCAAAACAGTCGGGTTTACTAATCAACTGGACACAGCATAGAACGTCCTTAGGTTGGCACAGAGAACTGAAGGTTAAAGCACAGTTCAAGTCCATTCTGGTCAGCCCAGAGCCCAGCCAAGCTGTAGCGAACCCCCTTGCTCAAGTTCTGTCTCTCTCTCAGTCTGAGCTCCTTGGTCAGACTCCAGGGGAGAGCCCGACTCCTTCCAGCAACCAGCTTTGATCCCCCACCTCACACCTCCCCCATCTTTGTTCTCGAGCTGGGGGATGTTGCTCATTTTCCCTGTTATGGATTTCCCCACCTCACCTCCCTCTGGGTCTTTGGATGCTTGGCAACAATGTCTTGGTGATGGGTTTTGCCGTTGTCTTCACATTGGGGCTAGCCTCAGCCAGTCTTTTCCCAATGACCCATTTAATCTCAACCAGGTAGCAGTCACACCCATTGTAATGGGTTGGGATTACAGAAACCCCCTTGGTGCTGCCACCTGGTGTGCCAAGGCTACCTCTGCCCCTGCTTCCCGGCCTTTTCCAGCCTGGGACTCCTGAATCCTGTCTGCTTTGAGTCAGATCCGCTGATCGGCTGCAAACTCAGACCCTGGTCTGAGCCACGTCCACTAACAGCCGTAGGCCTCCTGGAGGCAGCTCAGGAAGTGCTCTTGCCTTTGACACCCAGGTGCCCAGCTCCCAGTGGGGTTCAAACCCTGAATAAATCCATTAAAACCTGTGTAAAGCTTATACAGGGTAAACTCAGAAATAGTTCACCCTCTATAACACTGATAGAGAGAGATGCACAGCTGTTTGCCCCTCCCCCCTCCCCGCCCCAGGTACTAAGACGTACTCCAGGTAACTTAATAAGTAAGAAGTGATTTTAATAACTACCGAAAGTAGGATTCAAGTGATTCTAAGTAGTTACAGACAGAACAAAGTGAATTACTAAGCAAAATAAAATAAAACTCGCACGTCTATGTCTAATCAAACTCAACACAGATATAAAAACCTCAGTAGTGCCAGTCTTTCTTTTACAGGCTGTAGAACTCCTAGCCTGGGTCCAGCAATCGCTCACACCCCCTATTGTCTTTGTCCTTTGTTCAGTCTCTCTCAGGTATGTCCTTGAGGGGTGGAGAGCCTCTCTCTTTAGCCAACTGAAGTCAAAACGGAGGAGTCTTCCAAGGATTTAAATAGACTTTCTCCCCTGGATGGTTACTCCTTCCCATTCCCTGTGTAGCATCATGTTACCCTGGAGTTTTGGGATCACATGGGCAAGTCACATCTCCATGGACCCTAAACAGTACAGCCATTCGCATTCCTGGCCAAGCTCCGATGTGGATTGGGCTCTGCACCTCCTATTGTCTGTTAAGTTCTTGCACTTAACTTGCACATTCTTTTCTCCAGACATGATCCCATGCTCTTACCAAGGCTATATATAAACCCAGCAAATATAAAACCAATATTCATAACTTCAACTACAACAATGATATTTGCATACAAACAGAAGGAATAGATTCAGTAGATGATAACTTTTACAGAGATATGTTACATGGCACATGTAGCACAAAACATATTCCAGTTACATCATATATACATTTATAAGCATCTCCCCATAAAGTTTCATTAGGGACACCGTCACACCCATGTCTCTTAGCCTTCCCTGAGAGCAAGCAGTCCTGTGTCTCCCACTGGTATCAATGCAACATTTAGGGGTCATGTAAATAATACAGAACATTCCCACTTCGTGATACACCTGTCTGGTCAGACTGAGCGCTCCGTGGGCAGGGACCGGTCTGTGCTCTTTGTCCTAAGAGCTCCTAATACCATAGGACCCTGATCCTGACAAGGCCTCTTGGCACTGCTGTGCTGTAAACAAATAATACCAGTAATGGACTGACAATATACAAGGACTTGCACCAAAGCTGTCCAACCTTTACCGGGACCCTTTCCACAGCATTCACCATAGGGAGGGATACAAGGGTGGGAATTACACACACGCACACACACACACACACACTCCAGAGTTTGTCCAGCTGTACATGGAGATGGGTTGGAGTGGCTGCACTGGGCTGGTGCCGAGGAAAGGCTACACCAGGCCTGGGGGTAGCGGCTGCTTGTGGCCAGGTGGTATTAGCGCACATGGCCACGGTAAAGGGGCTGACCTGGGAGGGAACCTGTAACGGATACAGGGTTACCTGCACCTCTGGCCCCTCTCTGGGCTCTCTGAGTGAAACTTTCCAGTGTCAGGGCAGTGTCATGGTAAACTGTATGTTACTGTTCAGCCACTAGGTGGTGCTATGTGCAACAGACCTTATATAAGCTAACCTCTGCCTGGCCGGGCAGAGCATTAAAGGATCTTGTGGCAGGCACATCTGGGTGTCTCTCTGAGCCGGAGGCTCTGTAGCCAGGCCAGATCTGGTACTGGAGCCTGACCTGCTGGTAGCAGCCCTGGAACCTGCCATCTCAAAGGGGTACATGACAGGCCTTGTCTCTGTGTTTCCATGTGTATATATATCTCCCCATTGAAGTTTCCACTCCATGCATCTGACGAAGTGGGTTCCAGCCCACGAAAGCTTATGCCCAAATAAATTTGTTAGTCTTTAAGGTGCCACAGGACTCCTCGTTGTTTTTGCTGAAACAGACTAACACAGCTACCCCTCTCAAACTTGTTTAATAGTGAGGGTAATTAACTATTGGAACCATTTACCCAGGGTCGTGGTGGATTTTCCATCACTGACAAATTTCAAATCAAGAGTGGATGATTTTTAAAAAAAAATCTGCTCTAGTTCGAGCAGGAATTATTGTGGGGCAGGTCTCTGGCCTGTGTTACAGGAGTCCAGACAAGCTGATCACAACAGTCCCTTCTGGCCTTGGAACCTGTGAAAACAATGATCAAATCCAGGTCACACCTGAGACTGACTCCATAAGTCGGTGGGTTAACAAGGATGTTGGTTTGGGTCATCAACTCATTAAATCATCCAGTTAATGCAGGAGATGATCAGATCCTGCGGCTAACCTAAGGAAGCACTGTTTTCCTTTCATCCTGCAGCAGGAGATGGGAGAAGTGGCTGTTGTGATTTAAGGAAATCCTGTTTAGACACCAGAGACACTGGAACCGGGGTGGGTGGGGGTGGCGGAGGCTAGCACCCCCTCAAGAGCAGTATTATGAGACTGGGGAAGTATTACGAGACTGATCTAGTTTTTGCCCCCATGCTTTGTTCCGCTCAGGCTGGGTGAGGCTCCGTGGCTGTGGCACGTGATAGTCTAGTCTCCTGTGGGCTGCAATAGTTTGGTTTAATTTTTGGTGGTGGGCTTGATGTGAGGGTGCTGGGTGTGTTGGTGGCCTGTGATATAGAGGAGGTCTGGACTGGATGATCTCATGGTCCCTTCTGGCCTAAAACTCTAAATTTAGCTGGTGTAGGACATACCTGTCATTTTGGGTTTAGGATAAGCCTTCCTGATGCTGTGAACCGCATGATCAACACTCATCCAGAGAACCGAGCTCCCGCCATTCCTCTGACTCCGTTTCTTTCACCAATAATGTCACGGAACATGGTTACTGGTTAGGAATCGGCTTTCTTGGAGCCTTTTATCCAGTTGGGACAATGTGATGTTTTGGGACTAGGGTGACCAGATGTCCCAATATTATAGGGACAGTCCCGATATTTGGGGCTTTTTCTCATATAGGTGCCTATTACCCCCCACCCACTGTCCAGATTTTTCACCCTTGCCATCTGGTCACCCTATTTGGGACAGGGTTTGACTCATGTTCTTACCCCTTCCATTCATCAATGGTGGTCAGTTCATAAATTACAGGACTAAGAACCAGGAAACATTCATTGATTATATGCAATTACAGGTGTTAATCAGAGCTGAACAAAAGTTTTCATTCAAAAATATCTTGAGGAAATTTGGCCAATTTACAAAAAGAGATTTTGTGTGTGAAAACATTTGGATTTTCTTGAGATTTTTTTTTTTTTTTGCATTATTACAAAATTTTCAACTAAACCTTTTATTTGGGGGGAGGGGTCCTATGATGTATTGTGTATTGAGTTCTGTTCTAGTCTATGTAGGTAGCGTCTTACACAACACATCACTCAGGATTTCTTCTGCTTTGCCAATTTTGAGCCCTCAGCTTAGTCAAATGGAAGGATTTTCAAAATTGAAAATATTCATTTTGGAAAATTCCAAGTTTTGAAAAGAATAAAAAATGGAAAATATTTAAAAAATGAAAAATTAGTCCATTTCAGAAAAATAACAGAACAAAAAAAGTCTGACCAGTGAGAGATGCTATGCCGCCCCCCCCCATGCCATATCTCAGGAACACAGTGTGATTGGTGAGTAGACCCAGAAGAAAGGGTGGAGCTGCCCAGTGAAAGAGGAGGTGAAAATGAATATCGGGGCCTCAGTACCAGGCTGATAAAATGACACTAGGCCCTGCTCATAGTCCAGATACACCCCGATCTTCCCGGGGCTCCAAGTCAGGGGCAGGAGGGTATCCGGGGAAGTGCAAGCCCGGTAATGGCTCCCACACTGATCCATGGCCCAGATCCTCTCCTCAGGAGCCAAGCTGATCCAGCCCTTCCTCCTGACAGACTCTCCAGCCACCCCCACAGCCCAGGCCCTCCCACCCCCGATCTCTACCTCCCAGTAGTGTCTCCCCGAGGTGAACCCTTCCAAGCCCAGCATGC
>NW_027055663.1:0-7000 GCF_011386835.1 Chrysemys picta bellii | reverse complement strand
CGTATCCGGATCCAGAATCACGTTCACTGCAGAGATGGGGCAGAGCATCAGGGGCAGAGCCCAGCCCATCGGGGCTGTTTCCCATCCTCCCCCCAGCTCTGTCTTGGCTAGGACACGCTCTGATTTCCAGCCTCTATCGCCCGGGAACCTGCTTCTCTGCCTGTCACTGCAGCTCTCCTCCCAGGCACTAGAGGCAAATAGCTCCCCTGAAAGAGCTGGAGATGCCTCTAGCTCCCATTGGGCCTGTCTGTAACCTCTACAGAGGCCCCAGTGAGGAGAGAGCTCAGGTGTTACACACACGGACGTCATTTCAACCATTACAAGAACTCAGTAGTCACCTACCACAAAATCTGTGCTGTGGGGCCGCTACCACGTCTCCACAGCTAAGACCACAACTGAGTCTCCAATCTACGCCTGAGCTGGGAGCCTCTATTCTAACACCCACAGAGTCATATCACACTCAAATTTGGTAGATTTGGTCTGGGTCTGAGGTAGAATTTTTCTACCAAATTTGAACTGAATTGGCCAAAGGGCTACTGATTGACAACTCCGTAAAAACAGAGATTTCACCAGAGTCCAAAAAGCATTAAGACAATTACCCGCAGCCAGTTAAGGTAATGTACACAGTTTCCTAGATCCCTTCTAGTTCATGAAGTCAATTAACAACAACACAACACATGAGAATTCACCACACGTGTCCAGGAAAACCCCAACTCTGACCCACAATTACAAACTCCTGTAAGTGCCTACCCCCCTGGACTGACAGCGGGTAAGTTCCCAGACTTAGGAGCACTCTGAGTTATCGCAGTTACACTGGAGCGCTGGTGACTCCATAGTTAAGTGTGAGCATTGTGACGAATCTGGCATTTTCATTGACCACACTGCTTTCCCTGTGACTTCTGGCATGTGTGCATCTGCTGGGCAGCAGAGTGGTGCAGGGGGTCTGACATTAACATACCAGCTTCACTTACCTGCATTTTTTCTGACTTTACTCCAGCCTGAAATCAAACACACCAAGAGGTGAGCACTTCCCGGAGCACGGACTGGTGGCGTAGGACACAGTGTCATATGGGGGGTGGAGGAAAGGGGACACATGGCACTTACCAAGTTCAGCCAGGGATTTCCCTGCAAACAGAGAGACATGGGTGTGCAGTCAGTTCTACAACAGCTCCTGGGTTAGGGGATGTGCCTTTAAAGGACCACTTTGCCCCCTCCACTGTGCTCTCTGCTGGCTTCTTTCTGCCCAGGTCTCCTGGCCTGAGCTCCATCCTCATAGATCTCTCCATGGATCACACCCCCCTTCTTGACATCTGACCCTCGCTGGGTTCCCATGCCCTGCCCTAGCTGGGCTCACCTGTGGTGTAGTGTCCACACTCCCCATGTGCCTAGAAGCTTGGTGAGGGGCTAGGCCCTGATAACGTGGAAGTGAGGGTTTAATGCGCTAAACCTTGGCTCTGGATGCTGGATCTCAACTCAGGGATCAGCAACATTAGCTGGCTCCTTCTCATTGACTTTGTGCCTCAAAGAGTCAGAGAGTGCTTGGAGACTTTAGGACTCTGCTGAGCCTCTTTTTCCAGGGCATCAGGATCTCCCCACCCCGCCATTCCTTCAAATTCAGTAGCAAAAAGGTACATTGGCACAGGCAGACCCACCAGTTTGGGATATGGACACTCCCCTGTGTGTGTAGTTTAGAGGAAGGTCTAAAATCAGGCTTACGATGGAAACTGAGCAGCAACTTTATCTATGGAGCAGTTACCCCGCTCCATGATTAGTCAGAGCTCCCCGGCCGTTTGGTTCCCAGAGCCTCTCCTAACAGACAGTGCAGAGACAGAGGCCAAAGTCTGTCTGACTATGTACAGTGAGAGAAAATCATTCAAGCCTCCTGAGAGCCCAGACATTTACCTCTCTCGTTCTCCAGCTCAGAGCGTAGAATCTCTGGAAGAGAAAAGGAAGAAAGAGGTGAGGTTTCATGCTGTCGCATTAACGCGGTTATTCATTTCCTACTGTTAGTTTGGTGAACTTGTCCCAGGAACTTACCTCTCTCTTTCTCCAGATTAGATTGCAGATCGTCTAAAGAAAGAAGAGATTGAGAGAGGTGAGATTCCAGTGGGTGATGGTCTCTTCTAATACTAGCAAAGAGCTGCTATTTTGCAGAAAACCATAGCTTCATAGAGTTTAAGGCCGGACGGGTCGTAGTCTGACCTCCAGTACATCACAGACCTTAGACTCTCACTCAGTCACCCCTGTACCATGCCCAAGGCTACGATTTAGTTACGGGTATTTTTAGAGAAAGTTGTGGACAGGTCACGGGCAATAAACAAAGAAATTCACCACCTGTGACCAGTTCAGGATTTATACGAGAAGTACCCCTAAGTAAATCTTAGGGGGGGCCCTGCTGGAGAGGGGGCAGGGCCAGTGGCACCAGCTGCCAGGGGTCATTGAGCAGCAGCTGCTGTGGCCGCCCGAGGGACCACTGCTCAGGCAGTCTCTGGGCCAGCCCCACCGGCTGCTGCTCAGATGGTCCCGGGGGCCAGCTGCCCTGGGCCACTCCAGCCGTGGCTGGCAGCCGGTGCAGCTGGCTGTGGGGCTGCCTGAACAACTGGCTGACCTCATTTGAAAAAAGACATTGAAACACTGGAAAGGATGCAGAAAAGAGCCACGAAAATGATTTGAGGGCTGGAAAAAATGCCTGACAGCGAGAGACTGACTTATAATAATGGGATTATTCACACACTTAAAGTTACACCTGTATCTAGCTGAACTGGGGCCCTGATCGCTCTGGGCCTCAGTTCCCTGAGTGGAAAATGGGATAAGAAAGGGTTACTCACCTTGTGCAGTAACTGCAGTGCTTCGAGACGTGTGTTGCTCCACTCTCTGTGTATTCACACCCCTGTGCCTCTCATCGGAGATTTTAGGCAGCCGTTTCTGTTCGGCCCACACATACGCTCTCCCCCTCCCATGCATTAGGTCACTACAGCGCTGTGCAGACAAACTGCCCCCAGTTCCTTCTCTACACAGAGCTCATAGGTAAGAGCTCCAAAACAGAGGGGAAGGAGGGAAGTAGTGGAGCACCCACAGGGGGACACATCTCAAAGAACCACAGTTACAGCACAAGGTGAGTAACCCTTTCTTCTTCTTTCAGTGGGTCTCTATGGGTGCTCCACTCTCGGCGACGCTGCAGCAGTGCCCTGAATGGAGGGGTGGGCTTTCAGAGTCGAGTCTAGTACTGAGCATCAGACACTGGAATAAAATATAGCAGCGGATGCAGGGGTGCCGGAATAGGGGGATGAAGGGGTCAGCCCTCCCCCCACTTTTTGCCATCTGTACGATCAAGTGACGGGAAGGGGGAGAGGCATGAGCAGCAGGTGGGGTCTTGCGGGGAAGGAGGGACAATGCTGGGTTTGGGGGAAGGGTTGGTGTGAGGTCAGGGGTTTGGGGAGAAGAGGTGGCATGAGCACAGGGAGAAGGGGCAGGGGCGGGGCCTCAGGGGGCGGCATGGCACATGGGGTGCAGCCACAATGGGTCAGACCAAAGGTCCATCCAGCCCAGTAGCCCGTCTTCTGACAGTGGCCAATGACAGGTGACCCAAAGGGAATGAACAGACAGGTTATCATCAAGTGATCCATCCCCTGTCACCCAATCCCAGCTTCGGGCAAATAGAGGCTAGGGACACCATCCCTGCCCATCCTGGCTAATAGTCATTGATGGACCTGTCCTCCATGAATCTATCTAGCTCCCTTTTGAACCCCGTTATAATATTGGCCTTCACAACACCCTCTGGCAAGGAGTTCCACAGGTTGACAGTGTATTGCATGAAAAAATACTTTGTGTTTGTTTTAAACCTGCTGCCTGTTAATTTCATTTGGTGGCCCCTTGTTCTTGTGTTATGAGAAGGAGTAAATAACACTTCCTTATTTACTTTCTCCACACTGGTCATGATTTTATAGACCTCTATCATATCCCCCCTTAGTCGTATCTTTTCCAAGCTGAAAAGTCTCAGTCTTATTAATCTCTCCTCATACGAAAGCCATTCTATGTGGTGGTGAGTGCACCAGTTCCAGAGTTTCACTGCCTTGGTACAAAGGGAAGGTGAGCTTGCTCTTCTCTAGTGATTTATGTAAAACATACATGCAATGTTGCCTATAATCTTTATATGCTTGCCCCGATCAGTGGTAAGAAATGTGAACAAGCTTTCCTGACTGCTCTGAGTTCCAGTAAGTACATATGCAATGTGGATTCGAAGGGGAACCATTTGCCTTGAATAGCATGGGTGACCAGTTGGGCTCCCCATCCCAATAGGTATGCGTCTGTTGTCATTATTAACATTGGGGGTGGCTGAGTGAAGGGCACTCCTGAGCAGACATTGTGAGACTCTTTCCACAAGTCAAGGGAGTTTTTGAATGTTGAGGGCATCAATAGAAGTTTGTTTAAGCTGTGTGTGCTTGGTATGTATCCTGTACTGAACCACCACTGAAGGCAGTACATGTGTAGTCTCACGTGATTTATTACGAAGATGCCTGCCACCATGCGTCCCAGTAGTTGAAGACCATTTCTTACCAAGGTCTGAGGCTTGGCCTGTCCGTTAGAGATCAAGTTATCTATGGTGTTGAACCTGCATAACGGGAGGAAGGCTTTGGCCTCTGCTCCATCGAGGTAGGCCTCTATGAATTCCAGACGTTATACTGGAGTTAATATGGTCTTTTGGATGTCTACTTATAGAGCCAGTTGGAGGAATAGGTCCATAGTCTTTTGTGGGGGAGTCAAAGCATCATCAAAGGAGCATGCCTTGAGCAGGCAATCATCTAGATACAGGAATATTATCACTCTTTGTTTACGAAGGAGCACCACAACCATAGAAAGGACCTTTGAGAACACTCTGGGTGCAGACAATGAAAGTGGTCTTGTCTCAGAGTGAATACTAGAAACCTTCTGTGGATCACGATATGGAAGTAAGCATCTTGTAGGTCAAGGGTCGAGAACCAGTTTCCATGGTCCAGAGATGGGATTATTGCTGACAAAGTAACCTTCTTGAAGCGCTGTAGCTTTACAAATCTGTCGAGTGATCTTAGATCCAGAACGTGTCTCCAATCACTATTGTTTTTCAGTATCAGTATTTTTATTTTTTAATTTATTTTATTTTATCTGGAAGTACTTGGAGTTGAAGTCCTTCCCTCTGTGTTGAGTAGGAAGTATAGCACCTCGGTTCAGAAGATAGCTTGTTTCCTGATGTAAAAGCTACTCATGAGAAGGGTTCCTGAGGAGGGTCGGGGGGAGGGGTAGGCAGGAGTGAGGGCGGTAAAATGGATCAAATATCCTGTGGAGATGATCTCCAAAACCCACTTGATCCCAGTTTTGATTAAAAAGAGTAAGGCCGCTGCCAAAGTAGTGGCGATGTTTGGGTTTTTGCAGCAAATTAAAATGGGGTTAGTAACTCGGGGCCTCAAATAACACATCAAAATTCATGCATAGATGCAGATGGCTGTGATGTTGATCATTGTGGAGCAGTTGATCTTCGCTTTTGTATTCATTGTGTTTTCTGTTGGGGTTCATAATGCTCTGGGGGGGGGGGGGGGAGAAAATTGATCAGGCCGGGATCTCTGTGTCATCTGTGATTTATTATATCTTCTTTTTTGTGCAGGTGCATAAATTCTCAGTGAATGCAAAGTGGCTCTAGAGTCTTTTAGTATGTGGAGGGATTATCCATTTTCTCTGCAAATGATTTGGATCCTTCCAATGGAAGGTCCTCCACAGTAGACTGGACTTCCCTTGGAAAGCCAGAAAGGTGAAGCCAGGAAGCCCTCTGCATGCCCACTGCTGTTGAGATGAAGCAAGCAGCTGTGTCAGCGGTATTTAGAGAGGGGCCTGCAACAATGTCCTTGCAAGAACCTGACCCTCAGTAGTGATCACCTGAAACTGCTGGGAGATGGTCAATGAAGGCGTTTAATGTAGAATAACTGATATGGTTGTATTTTGCCATAAGAGCTTGGTAATTAGCCATCTTAAATTGCAGGGTCACCTAAGAATATGATTTTCAAGTTGTTTTAAGTTCTTGTCACAGGGTGTTGATTTAGAACGGTGCTGTCTGCCACGATCATTTACAGCATAGATGACAAAGGAGTTTGGGAATGGGTGGGAAATAAGAAATCCGAGTCTTTAGAGGGAACATAATATTTTTATCCGCTCTCTTGCATGTGGGATGTACCGTGCCACATAGTCTTTGCTGGGTCCAGCAATGCCTCGTTAATAGTGAGTGCACTACAGGCTGATGATGAAGTGTGTAGGATGTCAAGCAGCTTGTGTTGCAACACCTTGACTAGAGAATCCACTTCTCTCTTGCTGAAGTCTTGAAATGGTTTGAAGTCTTTTGCCAATGTTGGTGGGGGAGGCATAACAGCTTCATCAGGAGAGGATGAAGAGATGTTAGTCACTGGAGTAATCCCTTTGTCTAATCTCACTGCCTGTTCCTGAAAGTTCTTCTCCCGTGGATCAGGAGATCCAGACAGAGAAGCAGTAAGAAATTGCCTTTTCCTAAGAGCAACAGTAGTGGGAGTCTTTTGCACTCTGATAAATGGCCAGTAGTGTTGTTCTGGTCTTCTGCAGAGCTGAAGTACTCGGTATCGAGGGTCTAGAGCACTCTATTGGAGATGACCTAGAGGAACTGGTTCTCTCTCTACCACCCCTTTCCCCCCCATGGTACCGAACTCCCATAGCCTGTGCCCTTTGGGTTTTTTAGGCTTACCAGTACCCGAGGAGCCAGTCGTCTCGTGGGTATCCAGTTGTAGATCAGTCAGTACCAAGGTGGTTGATCTTGTTGGGGATCATGTCTTTGGGGTAGATTCTCTACCCAATGACGTGTAGCCTGCTTTTTTGTGGCTTTTTGAGAGGAATCCAAAAGTTTCCTCTTCAAAGCTGCCATAGAGTGTTGAGCCGAGGAAGTAGATGGATTCGGCCACTTTGGGGACTGTTGTATGGGGTGGTCCCAGGGCCAGGGTCAGAGGCT